>NC_072740.1:14644478-14944478 GCF_026930045.1 Uloborus diversus
CCCAATCCATTAAAAGAAATACCTTACTTTTGAAGTTGTATTTTAACTCATTTGTCTTCAAAATCAGTTTTAAACTTAGTGACATTTTGAAAAATGATTATTTTCCCCTTCACGTACACACAAAAATTCAAATGAGGGAAAATTCAGGCAACTTTAAAATTTTTCAAGAAAATAGAGCTGTGTTTCTACTATTTGCTTGAAGAAACTTGAAATTGGTTTTTGATTTCCAAACGTAAAATAAAATTCAGAAAAATAGCATTTTCTTTCTGTTTTATGGGTCAATCTATACAGGTTCGACGGATGGTTGCGCTCGACCATTTTTAATTTTTTTGAAATTCATATCCCTAAAAGCTGCATATGAAAGATGTTTAAAATTACTTTTATTTTTTCTCTCAACTGGACCTTTGATTTTTTAGAGGTCATCAAAAGTGATTTTCGTAGTGAAAAATGGGACATTTAGACCTTTGCATTTTGGCCAAAATCTATTTGAATTGCAAAAACTAATCACTGGAACCATGCTTAAAAGAATATGTAACTGTTGCTGTGTGTTTATGTATCCTTTATAGATTACAGCCGCTCAAAAATCGGAAAAATGACATAAATGACATTTTTAGATCCCTATAAAAAAGGGGGGGGGGATTGAATTAAAAATAAAATTTCCTATCCAAATGAATATTCCATTCAAGTACTATACATGTTATACATATTGTTTTTTGTATTTGGTTTGTAAAAAAGATACAGGTCTTTGAAGTTAAGCAATTTTGCTAGTCAATTCACACACACTAAAACAAATAAAAAGTGTGAAAACTTCATGGCACCTTCTTAAATTACGTATATTGTGCCCTATATAATACATTATACTGAAAAAAAATATTGTAATTTTCAAAATAATTATTTTAATTTGATAACTTAGAGATATTTGGACATGAATGAGTAGTTTATACTGTATGGAACCTGTATGGATTGACCCTTATGTGAAATTACGAAAATTCAAAGAACTAGATAAACGACTAAATGGTACAAAAACAAGTAAAATTGACATTTATTTCAATTAAAAAAATGTACATTTCAGCATGTACTTCATAAACATGCTTTTGAGAAAACGAAACACGAAAGAAATGGTTAGTTTTGCTAAACTTACAAAATAAAAAGAAGTAACTAATGAAGTTTTACCTTAGTTCATGTTACTCTAGTAACAAAAATACGCTGATACCAATGATTAAAATTTAGTAGCATCTAAAAGACACTTCAATATACTATGTAAAAAAAATTGAGTAAATTTAGAGCATTCCCTCATCTTCAAAAAAACATCTGAAATAGAGGAAAAAATGAAATATTTGGAAATTTTCGATTTTTTAAGTACAATTTCATCACCTAGAAATTCATAATCAGTTACTAAATTAGAGCAGATAACTACTTATAGATAGTTTTTTCAATCTGAATCATTTTTACTGTTATTTTTTCATTAAAAGAGCTAGAACAGTGATTTAAAATCTGAAATAAATTGGCGAAATTTCAATCTTTGTTAATACCTCATATTCAAAAAAAGATCCGAGTAAATTTTACTTTGCTCTTTCTCAATAGAGATTTGTTTATAGAATGCGGAAATATTTATTTTTTAAGTGTACGTTTTTAACTTATGGAGTTATTGAGTCACAAACTGGCAGCAATGAACTCTGAAAATTTAGGCTTAGCGTAAGCATCAACTTCTACTTTCAATAACAAAGCAACAAAGAGTTTTAAAACTTTCATACTTTGCATTTCCTCATAGATATGCATGGTTTACCTAAATAAAAATTTTCATTGAAATCTGTGATATGTCAGCCACAGCTGATTTGCTCATTTCGCATGGAATGACCCATAGGCATAATAGATACATTTTTCAAGGAAATATTTTGTTTCTTCGTTGCTACAATCTGCTCATGTTAAGCTAAGGAAAACATGTTAACTTCGTTTTTTTACATTAATTTACATCCCTGAAATTCAAATTCACGGACTTGGGAAGTCACAATAAGAACATTTAGTTTTTAAAGCAAAATCCATCTTCGTGTTCTTCAAAAAAAAAAAAAAAAAAAAAAAAAAAAAAAAAAAAAAAAAAAAAAAAAAAAAAACTCACAACTTTTTTATGGCTGAAAATAAACAAGGGGGCTCCTTTGTGTCATGGAAAATAAAATTTGATATCATTACTGTCACGTGTTGATGAGGAATGGCATTTTGTGTTTAGGTATCGGAGGTGAGAATTTGTTGTGACATGACTCCTTATCCTACTAAAACAAACTAAAACTCAATATTAAAAAAATAAAGATACTTAAGCAACTAGTATTTGAGACAATTGTGAAAGGAATAATAAATAAATAAGTATATACTTTTAATTAAATAAGTTATTAAGCAACAGAAACAATCACACAAGGTGTGAGACATGCCACGGAGGTGAGAATTCAGATTATTTCCCTAGACATAAATTAAGGGACCTAAGGCCTGTATAAAAAGTTAGATTTTGAATTTTGTGACTCATTTTGAATTTTCTCTTCAAACTTTCCAGATACATCTTGACTCTGCATCTGATTTTGAACAGTTTTGCAATTGGAAGTATACATCTAGGACTAACGGTAGCAAAAATAGAGGTGTTGCAGGTTAAAACGGAACACCCTGTATAACATTTCTTAGTACATCAAATATGACAGGCAAGTAGGGGAAGGTATAAGTACAGTTTTAGACACGAAAATTCAACTACATATTTTATTATTAACAGACACAGAAATCAATTACTTTTAACCCTAGAGAAGTCGCGCTTCGGCCGATTCCCCGCCTGCTGTCAGATATTTCGCTCTATCCCACCACTCCTTATTCTAATAATGGAGCCCATCTGTGTAGCTGAGGGTCAGACTCTCCCCAGCCCACACACTTAGTTCAGAGAATTTTCTTCGGTATTTCAAGGTTGCATAGCTTTTGGAAATGTATGTTGGTCATTTAGACCAATAGTGCGCCATCCTAGTCAGGTGTCATTTCCTCCCCGTCACTTCCTTTCTTCTGCTTTCGTGTCACGGATCGCTACGGCGGGGAAAAGACAGGAACGCGAGCACTAGCATAACAAAAGGAAACGTGACTTCTCTACGGTTGAATGGTACAATATTTGTCACTTTAATAAGTATTATAAAAGTGGATCTAGAAAAACTAAGAATTCACACAAATGAAGAATGAAAAATTAAACGACTGTAATTTTATTTCACTGTTTGTCCAGGAAATGGAAATAGTGAGACGCATATTTTTTGAATTAGCAAGCATTGAAATAATCTAAATTTACCGAAAAAAATATAAATGATTGCTGCCGTTTAGATTTTGTATGAGTTATTTATTGCCTTGGGGGGGGGGGGGGGGAAAGCAAGGTAAATTCAATATCCTCTTGACACACAGTAGTGACATTAACCACGTATCTGTTCACGACGGAGACAGAATGATTTAGAAGTTTCTGGATTGGTAAATTGGTTTAAAGTGTTTTGTGATGTAGCGTTTGATGAGAATGGAATGCTTTCACTGTAGCTTTTTTCTGTCACTAGTACAAGAATTTCTTTCATGTCGGTTTCAGAAGATCCCCAACTTATCTGATATCTGATTTCCTTTTTTTAGGCATTTTGAAATATAGTTAAATACTATTACATTTAGCATATTGCACTCAAGTAATAAAAAATTATATATTATACAGAAATTTAGAAAATAGAAATAATTATGTGATATTATTAAAGCTACAAAAGCTATAATCCTATTCAAATACCGCTATTTTGTTGGTGTTAAGCTTTCAAAGTTATGTTATTCTTATTTGCATTAAGAGACTAGATGTACAGGGTGATAAGACATAATTTAGACACAATTGATACATTATAATTTTAATGCTAATGAAAATATTACGACCAAACTTCAAAATGCATATGAATACATTATTTTTGTCTAATATATTTAAATTTTTTTAAAGTGGCTACCTTTAGCCTTAGTACAGAGCTTTAAACGTGTCACAAAATTTTCGGCTGTGGATCGCAACTCACTTACTGATATTTTATCCCATATCTTGCATAAGGATTTCTTTAGGGATGCGAAACTTTTATGAGCTTTAGCACACACCCTTGTCTCCTAGATGGACCTGGACCCAACAGAATAAACATTTGAATTCAAATCTGGGGGATACGGTGACCATTCTTAAGATCCAATGAAGTCCGGAAAATGTGTCTTACCCAATCTTGAGTGGCTTTTGCTCTGTTGGATCGTGTTGGCAAGTCCATCTTTTGTTTCCAAAGAACTTTTGCGACCAAAGTAAGACATCATTTTCCAAAATGAGTTTGCCCATATGTATCAAAAACATTTCTCTTTTCTACACTTTGACGGGAAATTTTACTTTATTTCTTTTTTAAATTTAACTCTGATTATTAAAAATGCGTCAATTGACACAACTCTTATTTTCGAGGTGGACCGGGCAACGCAGCTAATATATGTTACGGTAAATGGTGTAAATCCATTGATTTTGTATAATCCCCGGTGATTGCACATAATCACCACTAAAATTGGTAAATGTGCTAAATTATGGAGGATTTAGCAATATTTTTTAAATTCATCGGTGTAGTTGTATAATCCCAGACTCGTAATTTGGGGAATGTTATAAAAGTCCATTACTTTGCTCAAATTCGATCAGTTTGCGCAGTTACTTGGCTTTTTCCATGACAGATAGCATATCTGCAAGCAGGGCCGCCGAAAGCAAAAATTTGATCTCCAGGCCCTCTCCCATTTAAAAACTAATAAAACTTGTACTACGATTTTTTGGTGGACCCCTCAAGACCCGGACCCTTCGTTTCCGACCAGGCTGACATGGCCTCTCGTCAGCCCTGTCTACACGGCGTGTTTTTAAAGACTTTTCGACTCTGCCCACTTATCTGCATTGCCTGATTTAGCACCAGATCCAGGAAACTCGGCTTAGGTCTCATGGGCCTAGTAAGTGGGAAGAAAATGTATATGAATGCTCTTTTTACTCTCTAAGCTAGTTTTTTACATTAAATCTTTTTGTCATAAGTTTTAATAATATTCTTTCGTTTTCGGTTCAGGTCTCACATTTCACAAATCATAAAAGTTATCTAGAAGTTACAGTTATTATTTAATTCAAAGTTCTGTTTTTTTTTTAACCAAAATAAGAAAAGATTTAAGTAATGAAATATTAAACTTGGCTTTATTATATTTTTAGCAATTGTGACCATTTTTTATACTTTTCAATGTGTAAAAAAGATTTAAAATGAAACTAAAGTATAAGAATACCAATTTTATTTATTTATTTTGAAATAAATCTAAGCTTTAATAGTCATTATGAAGTTCTAACTCTTAACGACACATTTTCAGTGTTATTAAAAATATTACCGTTTTTGGGATTAAGACCTCATTAAAATTTAGATTTATCCGAATGTATTGCATTCTCTCATTATGAGTCAGCGATTGGATTAAAACAAACTGGTACATTTGATAAACATTTAATAAGTTATCCCTTTTCCCAGGTTTAGTGCTGATGTCACTCCCCCCGCCTCCTCCCTTCCAATGAGAACAAAATCTTTTAATTGGTTATATAAACATGAAGCACTTACAATTGTCAGAAATAAATTTTATTTAAGTGATGGTAAAGCAAAAATTTACTTTAAAAAACAATTTATTATAAACGATTTTTATGTAAAATTTGCCGTTGACGCATATGTAATTGCCCTCTCTCCGCAATACTGTAATCCATTTTCTTTGAAATTCGATAAATAAAACAATTTCAGATAAATTTGGGTAATTTTTCCAGAATTACAGTATTTATATTTTTCATAAGCTCTGAAACTCATTTTAGATGGATGTAACCCCCCCCCCAGAAGGGTCTCACCCCTCTCCCATCCCCGTAGTGATGCTACAGATTACATTATTTATGACATCAATCTAATTTGTTTGTTCTAGGATATCCAATGAAAATAATGTAAAGGAGCACCGCTTTCATTAATTTCTTAATTTGAAATATTTTTCAAGTTTTGATGGCTATTATCACTTTCTTATAATAGTTAACACATTTTTTTTAGTGTTGAAGAAATTATATTTTCGGAATTTAACCCTTGTTTCTCAACAAAAGGATTCAAATTTATGAAATTCCCCATCACGAGTCGGGGAATTTAAAAATAAACCGGTAAATTTGATAAATAATGAATAATGAATCATATTTGCTAAGATTTTTGGTAATTTTGGATAATCACCAGCAACTATATACAATCACTAATTTATCACATTTGCCGTAACATATATATGTAAATCCCCCTCCCTTTTTTTTTTTGGCTTTAAAACAAATCCATAAAAAAACCTCATGTGAAGATAATTTTTTTTCCATCATTTTCAGCTTTCCATCCTTTACATCTATTTTGATTTATTTTCTAGTTTCTTTTAAATATAAATCAACTAAATACTCTTTTGAACTTTCACACTATCTCGGACTATTTTAATTCATAAATTCAAAAAAGTTAAAGTTGTTCCTTGCTCCTAAAAAAGCTGGTCAATTACGGCTCCATAGTTTTTTTTTCTTGTGTAAAAACTTTTCGAAAAAAATAATTATCTTAGTATAGAAAAAAAAATGTTTTTCCTGAACAGTTTTAAATTAAAGAAAATGAAAAATATAATTATTTGTTCTCCGTTTTTTTGAGAGCATTACGTGTCATGTTTTATCAGAACTGGAGTTGAAAAAAGCAATTTTAATGACTACTTTTCAGTTTTAATAACTGAACATAAATGTAAATGTTTGCGGATGAAAATTATAGCATTTATAACAAGCGTATTTCTTCTGTAATGTATAATTGCGTTAAAAGAAACTAAATTATAATTTAAAAGCAATGCAAAAGAGAAAGACAGAAAGAAAAAAGATTTTACTGATTCAAATCTGATATTAACAGTTTTCTTATAGGATATTAAAGAATAAATACAATTTTTAATAAGTATTAATAACTAAACAGATGCAGAAGCATATTATAAAAAGAAAAAACAAAGCGATAATTCTTTTTTTTAAAAAATAAACATTGGTTAACAGATTTTAATATTGTCTATAGTTAACTACTTTGTACTTTAATTATTTAATTAATGAGTTAATCGACAATTTTGAAAAACAGAGGGCTTAATGGGATATTCAACAGTGGTGCCGAGCGAGGGTGATTAAGTAGGAGGAAAGGCAACTCATGTATGGAGTTCTGTTAATCTTTTTAAATAGTTATCCTTTTTTGTTACTCCAAAAATAATTTTATAGATAGTATAAAATTTTTATTAACCATTAAAAGCAACTAAATTGGCCGCCAGCCCTGTCTAGTGGTCAGAGGAGCCTGACTGCAATGGGGAGGTCCCGGGTTCGAATCCCGTTTCGGGCATGAATGTACTTTCTCTCTCTCCTGTCCTTGTCTTTCCTTTGTGTGAATGTGTTGTTCTGCTGTGAATGTTTGCCTACCATGTGAACCGATCCTTATGGCATGTGTGTATGTACTGTAGAAATCAGACTTCACATCAAATTACGGTACAGTTGAAAACGTGAAGCAGCCCACCCCAAATGGCAAGCCTAGCTGGCACAAGACAACAACAAGTAAATTGTCTTAATTTCAAGTTCATTGCAAAGTTGAACGAACAGGTTTTGCACCCAGTGATATAAACAGCTTTAAAACCAAAAGAGAACTGTAAAGAGGTACGAACGGTTTCAACAGTATTTTGTTCACTTATCGTGGTACAGAAATAGAAAATATATTCATGTTCTTTTTGTACTCTTTCACGCTGGAGCGGCTGGAATTAGTTTTATATCAATAGGTGATAATTACTGTCCACCTCATGCATGGCTGCTTGAGTTCAGTGCTATTCATTTGCTGCAGTTTCTTTTGCAATGAAGAAGTCAAATGAATGGCTAGATTAGAACATTCACCAATCGAGCATATTTGGGATCTACTTGACTTAGAAGTTACTTCCCACTTATCTCCTCGAAAAACGGTGCATCATTTGGAAACTGATTTGGGGGAGACAAGCGGAATAATCCAATCTATCATCGATAAGCAGATTTGATTCATGTCTAATTGGTGTGTAACTTTATTGTTTTTTAAGGGAAGCAATACCTACAGATTTATGTGAAAATGTTGATAACTTAGGTTTTTTTCTTAAATAAGCAAATTGTGTATTTTTCGTTTTGAGCCAAAATCTAAATAAAACTTTCTTGTTTTTTAAAATTACGCGTGAGATTTCATTTCGTTATAGCATGCGCTTGCGAATAATGCATCAAATACCAAAGTTTTTTCCGGCAATTCACTCGAACGGATAATGAATACAAAGTGTAATTATTACTGCCTACCAAATTACGATTGCCCAGGACACTTCAGACTTATATTTACTTAAGTTTACATAGAAGATGATTTACGTAAGTACCCCCCTTTCTACGTAAAAACTTATGCGTAGGTTTTCAAATAAAAAAAAGTTACGAAAGAACACAATATCTCTTTTAACTTAAGCTTGGTAAGAAAATTATACTAATGTTTTATGTATAAAAAAACACTTCCGACGCAGTAACTTTTTTTTCTTCAAAAGAATGATTAGTATATAACCGAGCGGGTTTTTTAAATAAAGTGTATTTTTACAGCATACGCAAGAAAAAGTTAAACATATTTCTTCAAAACCATTACTTGTTTTACCACACATTTGATTTTTTTATGAACGTATTTAGTTTTTATTTTCTACTACGGAGATAAAGATGAAAAAAGTAACCCTATTTTCATGACAAAAAATTTTCTTATATGTGATGGATCAGATTTTATTCCTAGCAAACTTTGCTTTGAAACTTTCGAAATGGTTCGCACAGTCGTCTATCATGTAATGTCCAGAATCTAAAAAGGCCAATTTCCTTTTTTTTGAAGTTCGTGAAGAAGGAAGATTTTATCGAAATAAAAGCAACTCTTTCTTTTATACACCTATAGGTGAATAAAGGAGGATGAAAAGATTGGGTTAGCTGATTTTTATGGAAGAAACTTTCACAAACCAAATGAAAAAAGAAAGCTGGCGTAAAGAGATTTAAAATAACAACGGTTTCAACTATCTCAAACTGTCCAATTTTTATTGCTGGGCCTTGTCGTTTTTCTTAGTTTTATAGATGAGATAACAAGATACTGAAAAAGGATGAAACGATGGCAATTTTGTTTTAAATGGAAGCTTTACTAAAATAAAAGCTATGCTGTGTTTGGTGGACAAAAATAATACTTTGAAAAATCTTGGTTAGACAGTTATTTTTGAAAAAGAAATCAATCAATTGCTTGAAGAGCAAAATGATTAGGTTAGCTGTTATCATTTTGAGTCTGACATAATTGGAAGTATTAAAGTTTTTAAGGGGGGTTAACGGAACTGTAATACATTATTACACAATGCAGTGTTTATATCATCCTGGTTACACCCGTGATGTTCTCGCTTTATAAATGTTGAGGGTGCACTACTTAATAAATTTAGTTTTGAAAACTTTTTTCGCAGAAAATTTTTTTGCTTCAAAAAAATTGTACTCAATTTCCCATTTCCATCAAATCAGAATATTTAATTTTCGTTTTTACTGTTAAATTGAGAAGTTTCTTTGTTCATTTTTCGACAGAAGGTAGTGTTTTTTTTACAAGTATTTCACGTAAATTCAAAGCAAAAATTATTCAGCAGATCATTTATTTATCGGAGGGTAACAATTTAAGCTATAAAACTTCATTTTTTTTCCTTCTTGTATTAGAGCTTTTGTTTGATTTATCGAGTCTCTTTTTTGCTTCACTATATAGAGGGCAGAATTAATTGCAATGTGGTAAGCAAGTAAAGCATACATTTTTTATTTCAAAAACTGTCCAGGTTCAAGTCAGGTGTCCTACTGAAGAACCACCTCCATATCTTCCAAGATGATTTTTCGCTGTATACTTTTAACTTGGTTAGCATAGTCTTTCTTTTTTTGCATCTGTGAAACAATTTTTTTCAGTTAAATGATAAATGAGAAATAACATTAGCAGTTTTCTTTTATTACTTACACCAGTTTAATTGAATCGATTATTTCAGAAAGGGCATAAGTCCTATGGAAATCCATTGGACTTACGCCTTTTCTGAAATAACTGATTCAACTGTAATTGATAAACAAACTAGTCGTGCGTCAATCAAATGTAGAATCTGTACATTGTGGTACTAATTAATCATATATTTTTTATAGCTCATTTATTTTCCTGGTGACAAATTATTGCCGCAATGAATTATTGTGCTTTAGTACATTGAGCCATTACGTAAGACAATGGTTTTCAACAAATAAATGACACAAATCAAGCATAAACTGAGTTTTTATTGTATTGAGCGAAAATGAGTTTCTAAAAGGTCATTAAATGAGAGAAATCATCAACTTCTCTAAACTTAGTTCTTATCCCATTATTCAATGCTTTTAACTTCGAAAACTGAAGGGAAAGATTTAAAAGGATCGATAAAACGGAGATAATTGATAATCATAGTCATTTCACTAGTCTTTAATTTGATTTTTATCGGCTTCGACAATTAAACGACCCTTCCGCAGTAAACTGGCTTCTTGAAAAAATAAAAAGTTACTTTTCATTTTTATCGATATAAATTATTCGCGTCATTTGTTACATGATGCTTTTCATATCATTATTTTGTATCCAATTGGTTGTTTGTCTTGCCGAAACATTTAACGCACTAATTTTCCATTTCAGATTTAAATTCAATTTTGCGAAGATATGTTTTATGTGTCAATGTTATGTCAATTTTACTATTGAATGTTATGTCAATTTTGCAATCAATAATGATTAAATCTACGCCTGATTATGCTTCGAACATGTAATTCATAAAACATGCGATTGACATTCATTAAACAATTCATGTAATTCATAAAACACCCCGAAGACAAATACGCTTTAAAGAATGTAGGGGGTTACCCATATGATTTATTACACGGATAAACAAGACAATTTTTTCTTTGGAAATTTTAACAAATTTAAGTAACCTTTCTTGTGGGAGTCAAGAAAACCCTCATATATAAATAATAGCCAATTAACTGACCGAGTAACGCTCCTGACGTCATCAACAATGAAACTCGCGAAATAGCGTGATAATTTGATAATATTTTTTGGAAATGTTTGACGTGCAATAAAATGCTTTGCTGAACTGGATCCGGTCACTTAATTATTTTACTGGTAAGACTAATTTTAGGAGAATGAAGAAAGGAAAAAGTAGTCAACAATGAACGCTATCTACAGGAGTTCAGGGTTAAGCCACTGGAGTTAAGAGTTATAATTTCAACTAAGAAAATATCACCAAACAGGCAATTGCTTCGTTCAAATATAGAAGCAGTTTTCACCCGTCATACCCTGACGGACGATTTTCTAATAGGTTATTAAAGAAGTAAAATTAAAAAAATTTTTTGGAATTTTAAAGTGCTTTGTCTTAGCAGAAAAATGATCATGAAAGTGAATGGTAGGGGCCATTTAGATGGGGTTCGTCTGACACTATGTCTCAAAGTGAATTCCATCGTGGATTTGAAATAAATAATTGATTTTCATAGCATTTTATAATCTGAGAAAATGATCTTTAAAATGTATATTAGAGATGATTTCGTAAGCACTCACAGAATAAATGTGAGGTCGTTAGTTGAAATTGCCCGTAAACATTGTTTTTAATATCAAAACGGTGAACAAAAGTCCCAAAATGCAGTTTTAGGGTATATTTGGTTAATTACGGGGAGGGGTGGGGGTCATGACCCCTTCTGCATCCGCGCTTGGTGAAAATAAACTTTTGACACGTTGAAATAAGTATCACTTGTACTAATTTAAAATGGGAAAAATTGTGTTGCCGCAAACGAAAAGTAATTTCTATTCTTCTGGGAAGTAATGATTGACGATTTCTATTGGTTCATCAAGAGATAACGTTTTGAACAAATATATGAGTAAAAGCAGGTACTATATCGTACTTAATTGAGTACACTAAAATTGAGTTTGGCTGTGCAAAATGCATACTAATGTACTGCAGGTAAATTAAAAATTTTATTGCATAATCTGTAGAACTGATATTGTAATAATTCATTAATACATATTCTACATTTGAACAATAGTATAATAACCAAGAAAACATTTTCACCATTTTTATGGTACCTTTGAGAGTATCTAACCAAAATATTAGCTTTACTTTTAAGAGGGGAAAAAATAACATTTTACCAAACATTTTTACACCAAAAATAATAGTTATGACTTTTAGATATTTGTAAATTACTTATAGGAGAGAAGAGTATTCTGAAATAGTCGGGAAATATGGAATACCAAAGATTCCATTGTTCCCGACCAAACAGAGCCGTTTTGCTCTGCTTGGTCACATAGACATATGATGAACGACGCAATGAAGGCTACCATGATTCGGTAGAGTGAAAGTTCACCACATATTGTTGTCCTACGACTCGCTACAGATCAAAGTGTATTTACAGTGCTGGCCAAATTATTAGACTTAAGAGTTTTTTTTTTGTTTTTTTGTACACTATTTGTACTAAATTACTATTTATCTTACTGTTAAAGTACAGTACATACTGTACACGGATTATTACGTTATTTTAGCATAATATAATGTTTGCAGGTGGCAGCACTGTCTGCTTTGTTTATGTTCTTCGCTTATCTACCTACCAGGAACATAAACTCGGGGGCCTCGGTAGCGCAGTTGGCTGGCGCGTCATTGTAGTAATCCCGAGGTGGTGGGTTCGATTCTAACCCGTTGCCCTGGTTGTAACTTCTTTCTCTGTGCTTTTAATTCTGTCCTACACTATGTGCCTGTATTGTGCTATCTGTCATATTGGACGTGAGTTCATAAACGGGTCCTGTGTGACCAAGTACACGAACTCGAAATGTATGTTGTCAATAAACCAACATAAACTCAATCAGCTTAAACAGTTCACTAGTTCTTTTTATTAGTGTGTTCTGTTATATTTAAAGTTAGTTTTAGGTAATTAGCGAGTATGTGTATGTGAGTATATATAATAGTGAGCATAAACACTTTTTTACCTCCCTTTTTAAAAAGTGTTAAGAAATGGTGTAAACCTTGTGAAAAGTATGCCAAAAAGACTTAAAATGCTCATCAAGAACAAGGGAATGCACTCTAAATATTAGATAATTATTTCACTGTTCGTCAATGTGTCTATAGTTATGTAATCAATAAAGAATTTGCTTTTAAAACAGTCTTAGTCTAATAATTTGGCCAGCACTGGTGCGTGTTACAGGAATCACCATCAAGCCTTTAAAGTGTTTTCAGAGGACCAGAAGAACGACAACTTTACAATGAAATTAAACATAAATTGTATCATTTCATTCGTAATAATAATATATTTCATAATTTTTCCGTATTTTAAGTGTATTTAACTTAACTTATTTTAAGTGTTAATTCTTATTAATGAAATATGTTGTAAGTGCTTCTTAATAATCTAGGAGAATTAATGTGAATAAGTACAAAAAGCTGACTCTCTTGAGCTCATATACAGATAATAAAACGAATGGTTTTTGGTGTTGAAACAAAATGGTCATGGATTATGGTATCAGTTTTTTTTAAGTGATAATTAATACATGAAATTTTATTGTCTGACCACTGTGAAGAAAAATATTTAATTTTTAATTTAAAACAGAAAAAATAATCTAAAAAGAAAACAATGGATAAGAAATTTCAATAACCTGCACTTCAAAATTATCGATACCGGAAATTACATTATGGATGGAGGGAAATAGTTTTGTTTTTAAAACTGTCAATAGGGAGTCGACGTTCGTTACAACAACCCCTGACATCCGAACAAAATCTGCCACTACAGCTAAAAGTGGGTACGGAACAGGGAACCCCGCTCTGCTATGCCATCTGGGGCTTCCAGAGAACGGACCTTTCGGCCGGGGCCCCCTTACCCATAAGGGAACGAGAACTAAACCACTTACGACTCTAGACACCGTGGACCCAGGTACGGACCTGACTCCGGTGGTGCCCATTGCCTACTCACTGTTCCACTCGATAGCCATTGGGCAGATACAAATCTGCTCACACGCAAGTAAAGAGTGGTCGTTTTACATACGTGGATGCTACACCATCGTAAAACCCTCCCCATTTACCCGGGCATGGGACCGGCATAGGGACGGGCCCGGTCCCCCAAAGACCAGACCCCACCTACGGCTGGGTTAGCTAAAAGTGGGTATAACGTAAATTTACAACATATTGCATGTTTTTTTATTCATTTTTAAAAACACTGGAATAACTTTTACAAGTATGTTTCAATCAAACTACAATCACTTATTCATTTTTAGACTATTACAACCACAATACTCGGACATGATACTATATGCTTGGTATAGGTTTGAGTTATTGAAAACTATGCCACTTCCATTTTAAGCACCTTTGCGATTTTGAGTTTCGGGGGGAGTTTAACGGTTGAAATATCTGTACACGGCTTAAATTCATGACATGCTTCTAGTGCCAGAATTTTCTATCTTTTAATCATTATTTTGTTCAGTGTCATATTTGAGTCAGTAGCATATTTTTGTCCTTTTGATAGGCTTCTCTTATTTTTATTTTTCTATATCTAATATTTGTATTTAACATTAATCTGTTAATTAAAATTTCTGAATAAGTTTTTTTTTTAAATTTATGTTGCCTTAAATATACAAATAAACTAATTATTTCATTTTTATTTTACTTTAGCTCTTGTCTGTATTTAAATTAATCTGTTGATTAAAATTTCTGAAAATGAGAAAAATACCCATCAAAACACCCTCTCCCCTAAAAATTTCAATGGCGCAGTCTGCCCTACGTCCCTCTCCCCCTTAAGTGGGCACCTCTGACTAAAATACACAATGTGGCAAAAATGCAAAAAAAAAAAGAAAAAAGAAAGAAAAATTTGCTGATACTACGCTTTGCTTTCCCACGGCAGAATTTTACAAAATGCTTATCACGTAGGAAAGCAACAGAAAACGCACCCATATACACATAGCTAGAGTTGAAACAATGTGTCTGAGAAACTCAGCTTGGGGTTTAGGGAACTCCCCAGAGAAAAAGGTAGTTTTGAATCAATTAACATTATATTTGCATTGTTTATAAAAAAAAAAAAAAAAATCCGGTGACATCGTTCCCCCGCGCGCATCCCCCTTCCCTACCATACTACACTTTTGCAAGTACATGTAAATACATTTTTGTTAAAAACCAGGAGGGGCAACCTCAGCCCCTCAAATTCCCCCCCCCCCCCCAACTGTGGTGGGCCTGCTTTTATCTTAATAAGATAAAACCGAAGCTTAATCTTGATTTTAAGTTGTTCCTCTGAGAAAACTTTCCACTTTATAAGCTTGATAGTGGTTCTTAACTTTGACGCAATCTATTTCCTCAAACTAAGTGCTACTCTACCCACACACTAATACCTTGAAGACCCCCCAAAAAAGCCCCCCCCCCGACGAGAGAAAAATACCCCTGAAAACAACCCCCTAAAAACTTCAATGGCGAGCCTCTCCCCCTGGTATAGTCATCACCCATGAGTAAAGAATAAACTTAAAACATCTTTCACGTGTTTTGGTGAAAGCCAAAAATGGCAATGAGATGTCTTGTCAAATGCAGATCTTGAATTCGCGCCGTAACTACAATATTTGAACAAAACTCGCTAAATTTGGCGACTTAAAATTTTGGCAAACTTTAAGACCTCATATTTCTATAATGGGGTATCGAGGGCACGTAATTTTTGTGCCATAAACATGATTTACGATGCTCTTTCAAATGCTACCACTTTCGATTTTTTTCGAATTTCCTTGATCGTGTGGTTTCTTGGTACGCATAATACGCACTAAAATAATTGCAGTTTGCTTTGTTGTGGACGTTTTGTATCTGATATGGATTGGTCTTTCATTTTAAAGATTTATTTTCTGAGATGGAGAGTCGGGTTTATGGAATTCTAGGTGTTTTCTGATTTGTGTTGTATCTTCTTCCAAGATCGAAGGGTAGCGGGTTCGATCACAGCCGGTAGAAGATCCTTCGCGTTCGTTTATGGTGTTTGGGGCACATTAAATATGTCGTGGTCAACGTCATCCGAGTGAATCAGTACCTCTGGGAGTGCTGGACCAGGGATTTATCGACTTCTGGTCTGGATGAAAAAATCAGAGCTGTCTCCAGGGCCCCATCCACCCGGTTAAACTACAAATAGTGGTAGGTACAGGGGACCCTGGACTGTGAAATGTGAGGGGTCTCCCGGATACGCCCAAGTCAAGAAAATTTGTCCAACCCGTCCATTATCACCTACAAAAAAAGCAGAAGTCAAGTATAGGTGGGAAAGCTTTATCTCCTTGTAAAATAAGCTGTTCTTAATATAAATAAGAAGTAGAGGATCAACTGAGAGAGAGAAACGAGCTGATGTGTGCATCACATGACTTCCTTTTACTCCAATTTAATGTCATTTCGCCATTATTGGCAATTTTAATGTGATTCAATTGTTTACTCTCTGAATATCACCAACAGTGGCCAAGTTGAAACCAGATTTAAAATATAAAAAAAATCGCCAAATTTGTCGCCAAGTTTGCGACACCAAAAGACTGGCGATATATCGCCAAGTGTCCGACAAATTATAACACCACTTGAGTTTACATCGAAATTAACAATGATTTCCCCCTAAAAAGGGGCAAAAGACCCCCTTAAAAACATCTGAATACAACCAAAAGGGAAGGCGCACAACTAGGCCCCATTAGGAGTCTACGTACCAAATTTCAACTTTCTAGGACATTCCGTTTTTGAGTTATGCGAGATACATAAGCACATACATACGTACATACGGACGTCACGAGAAAATTCGTTGTAATTAACTCGGGGGGAATATTTCGGGTGTCTGTAGGTTCCTAGGCATATATTCACGTGTGGTCGGGTCGAAAATAAAATTGAACATTCATTGGGGGATGAGATAAATGGAAATTAAGTCCGATTTTCGAGTGAAAATTTTTTCGCGAATACACTACTGCCTTTTTTGTAAAAGGAAGTAAAAAGGATAAATAAAAGCTCTTGATGCTCCGAAACAACAAAAGAAACTTAATGGTCCAAGTTTTTTCATGACTTAAATACCAGTTCCATATTTCCCGACTACTTCGTAATAACATCAATTTGCAGCACCTAAAACTTTTTTTATGACAAAATATAAATAGTATGTTTTTTTTTGCATGCACAGTTCAAAGCAGTTATTTATAGTACGCACTCAGGGTGATTTTGGGATTTTTATCCAAAAGCCAGTTAGTTATAGAAATGTAAATTACATTCTATAATGATTCGCTTCTCATCTATAATATACATTTAAAGGTGTTTTTAAAAGCAGGATTTCATTTAATTAGATTGAAACGAAATTTTTTAATTTGAAGTGCAATTCTGTAATTACTACTCAAAAATCAAAAGGAGTTCATACAGTAACTTGTACACTGTATTGAGTTTATATTTTCAAAAGATGTTTAAGATTTTTTCGTCTATTACTAACCAAAGTATCTAGTAGTCTAGTAGTAAGTATAAAGTATCTAGTAGTAAAGTAGTAGTCGTCTATTACAAGCAAACTAGAATATTTAAATTAGCTTTATGTTTTGTGGCCCAAAACAGAACCAACTTTTGGAGAATTTGCCTATGATATGCTAGAAATGTCATGGTAAAATAGAAACTCTTAAGGAAAAATTCTATCCTTGAGCAGTTTCTTTTCCAATCATTTCATCCAACAAAATAACTACTGCAGTGACTGATTGCTACTTAAGCCTTTCATCTCAGTCCGAACTTCCGCAGAGAACTTTTGAAGAGAACCAAATAAAAAGAGATCTTTCCACACGAAATCTACAATCGATATCAGCAAACGGAGTCAAAGTTGTTATTTTTGTCCAATTTGGGGACAAAAATTGTTTTAAAACAACATTATCTTTGAGTAACGAGAAGTGCTGGGATTCAGAAACGTCAATGTTCTGTGCTTTTTAAGTAATTAAGGCAATAACATTTTCATCGAAAGTGTGAAATTTTAAGATTCTTAAAAGATTCCTTGTCATAATTTTTCTTGCTGAAAGAGTAATTCACCAGCAAGCACAAATAATATCTAATGAAAGTGGTGCAAGTAATTATATTCACAAATATTAAACGATAAGATCCAGTCATTTTTAACTCATTTAGAGGTGTAATAAAACTTACTTTACTATACGGGAAATGATTTGTTACTGCGTCAAAAATTAATAAAGTAGTGTATTATTATATGAGTAGAGTCAGGTGGTGGAAAGTGGAGTCATAGGGTAAAGTGGGGGTACATTGGAGAATACCTTTTTTCTCTTTTTTAAATATAAAGTATTTAGTTAATTGTATACATGCATGAGGGTTATGAGACATGATTTCGCTTTAGTTTTAGAAACTGAAATTAAGTTGAATATTTATTTACAAACTACTTCTTTATATTCATTACATGTGACATTTAGGAGTAAGCTACTAATAAACTTTCCTCTAAAATCCTTATTAACCCGAAAAAACTACGCATTTTAGGATGTATTTGAAGTGGAAAATCTAAGGAAAAGATCTAACTAAAAATGTAAAAATGAAGTTTAAGATTAAATTTATAATTAGGTGTTTTCAGAGGTGGGGTGATTTTTTTCAGAGGTGGGGCTTAACGAAGTGGTGTTTGATACTGTTGAAAATTTTGTAAATAATTGTTACTTTTATATATTTTTATATGTTTACTTTGCTGCAATGTTATCCTATTTCACGTGTTTTTCTTCATTTAAAATAAAAAACTTTTAGGTTTTGTAGCTTAATGTTGCTTTGCCTGCTTGGCAGTATTCACCATGAGAGTCTGGGCTTATCGAGAAAATGACAAGACATCGCCAAGTGAGCATCATATTTAAGGACTTTTTTTTGTGATCAAGTTTGGTACGTAATTCAATTCAATTCAATTCAATTTATTTCAATCAGGGAAATATATATACATATATATACACACACACACATATATACATACATATATATACATATATATACACATATACACACACATATATATATATTTTACAAATATGCATTTCACATATAAAAAGAAATTGCAAACAGAAATATATTTCTCTCAATCGAATTGAGAAAATAGCCATACATCGCCAAAATGGCGACTTTTGTTAACTTAACGAAGCCAATAGATGATTGTAGATATTTCTAAATCTTTTTTCAGTGTAAGATCCCGGTAAGTTTGACCTACCCTCATCGAGTTTCCAGAAATTGTTACCACAGAACCATAGATGAAGAGTAAAAAGTTGTAACTTTCACATGAAATAATCAGGGTTGCCAGGAGTTGAAAGGTACCTAAAAATGAGCAATTTACCCTCATCGAGTTTCCGAAAATTGTTTTCATAAATGAAGATTAAAAGATGGAAATAAAACTCTAAGCTAAGGTTGCATACCTTTTTCGGCTCCCCAATAAGGGATGTCAAGGGATAAAAGGTTTTCAATGAGGGAGATAATTTACCCCCTCATCGAGTGTTTGGAAATTGTTGTCATAAATGAAGAGTAAAAGCCGTAAAGAAAACGTTAAAGTAAGGTTGCCTACCTGTTGCGTGTGAACTAATCAGGGTTGCAGGGGCTAAAAGGTGCCCAAAAAATAATTTATCCTCATCGAGTTTGCAGAAGTTATATAAAAAAATGTAGGTAAAAATATTACAAAACCAAAGGTGTGCAAAGGGTGCCCAAGCAAAAGCGGTCCAATCATAGAGTTGCCGTTGTTCAAGGTTTCAATATTGAAACTTTCGCGTATAAAATCTGACAGCAAATTTGATGGGAGTTTTTACACACTATGATATATTTATAAATGAATGAAAATCTCTTGATTTGTACTACAATTTAAAACTTTTACAGTTGTTGTTAGTGCTCTGTTCTTACATTCACATTTATTTACTTTTTTATATGAGTTTTATTTCCTCCCGGTGGAATTTAGAGCATACAGTTGAGAAATAATTGGTTTGCCAGTTGAGAAATAGCTTTATAAATAGTTAAAGATAGAAATAGATATTCGCAGTATAATTATCATATTTACTAAGTGATAAAATGGGCAGAATGATTCCACAAATTTGTCTACAAGAAAAAATAAAAATATCCTAAAATGAAATTATACATCAACAGGTACAAGAAACTAATTATAGAGTGTGTAATAGCCCAAGAGCATTAAACTGTCCTTATGTAAATGAGCACCACTGAATTATCATTCATGCTTTTAAATGGAAGACTCTTCTACAAACAAATGTGGTGGAGTGCCTTTAATTGACCTCATGTTTTAAAACCAATTAAGAGAGTAAACTCACTTTACGAGAAATCAAGATTGATCGCATTTGAACAAGATGTGTTCTGGTCTCACAATTGGATCATAACGGGTTGATTGCTTTCCTAATCGCTTTAGCTCTGTTAGCGTGAAGTAATGGTTTATAACGCTTTTCGTCCTACCAATTCTCACAATAGGTTCCCAATGCAAATTCCTCATTAGCGTATAACTATTGAAATTTCTGGGGATGTCATCCATTGGACACACACTGGGATAGTGTTTATCCAACTTGATGCTAGACTTTACATAGCAATGAAGGTTAATCAGCCGAAAGTTATTGCACTTTAGATAGTAAAAGTAAATTCAAAGTAAATTGTTTAGCTGTCGTTAGGTGTAATTGCTTATCCGGGTGAGTCAACTATGTGACAAAAAATATTTAACGTTAATACAAAATAAGGACGAAGTAAAATTTTATTTGAAAACAAAGAACGCGTATTAAAATATATGGGCTATGTTTTTGAAATATTTTAGTCCTCTAAAAGGCAGTGGGAACATACTTCCTTACAAACAAATGCATCAGCAATTCATACCAAAAATAAGATGTTTTACAATTACTTAGGTAGAAATTTTTTGACTTTACAGCAATGATTCAAGTGTTAATAAGCGGGAAGTAAACTCTTCTTCCCAAAGAGGGAAAGAAATGAGACTAATTTAAAAAAAAATGACTTGATGAGTTTCAATTCTAAAATCGATCTCACCCCACACCACACGAAAACAGTACACACACTAGAAACCAATAGGCAATTAAAAATTTAGAGCAGGAACGCATCCAGAAGTTTTTGAAAAGAAGAGCTCATTTTAACTTTCATGGTTGCGCTAGTTATTTGTTTTTAAATCAAAACTCCAACATTCTTTACTTGTTTTCGTTTTTTTTTTATGTCTTAAATGATGCACAGTAGAGTGTCCCCCCCCCAAATGGTCGTGCTGCGAAGTCACCAACTTATAATCTTTTTTCTCTCTTTTCCGGTTTTTTAAAAATAAAATCACTTGAAAACTTTTCTTTTGTTTAATGAACAACAATAGATAACAGTACAAAAGTATCTTTTTCCATTGGCTAAATTTTTTGTTCAAATCATCCCAAGTTTTGAATTCGAAAATTGGAATTTTTTCAAGATTTTAACTTTCTTTTTTAATTAGCGCTAAAATGGTCAACCATTTTTCTTCATTTTCTTTAAGGTAATAAATCATATAGTTTTAAAAGATTCAAACTCATTTTTGCCTGCATAAACACAATTTTTCCTGCTCTAGGTTGGAAGTATGAACTAATGGGGACACCAACCCCTGCGAAAAATATTACTGAAAAAACGTTTTGACTGTCAAATCTATGTCTAGATGATCTAGTAAACCCACTAATTACATTTTTTTTTTAAAATTAGGTTTCTAAAAATTTAATGACCCGCTCTTCAAAGACTTCAAACCAAAATCGAGATAGGTAGGCCTGTCTAAAGTCATACTACGATTCGCACAGAGGGTTTTATTCCTGTCCTCTGAAAGGGTTCTAGAACGAATCACTGGTTCATCGAACTAGTCAAATTGACTGGTATTACTGCCCCGCCCCCAATTTAGTGCTTCCTAGTAATATTAAAGTTTCACTTTTTTCGTGTGTATCTACGACACACAAGTAACTTTTTTTTTTCATTGGCTTTGCTGTTTCTGTAACATAACGTAGGGGAGACCGGGGATGGTTGACTAACTTTTGATTTAAGCTCGTATATCTCGGATGTTAACTTAATATGACAAAAACAATTGCTACAGATAGAAGAACTATTTAGGTACCTAAGACACTATAATATGACCTATATATTAATCACTATAATAGTTATTTAGCCGATTTTATTAACCCCTGACGCTTGGTCAACCTACCCCATGTCCGGGGTAAGTTGACCATACGCAAGGGGTAGGTTGACCTAGGCAGTAATTAGCGTAAATAAAGAGGATTAGTATAAAATAAAACCCTAAAATTTACTAAATGATTGAAACTTTTTATTCAATATAAAAAAACTTAAATTTGAGATCCATTCTCGTTCACAAAGAACTTCGATAAATGTAACAATTTTTAATTCTCCTATTTTAAAGATTTAAAAAAAAAAAAAAAAAAAAAACAATAAGTTAGGATTAATTCTTTGTATACTTTCTGTTCCAACCTTAATTGTAACTTGAATTATTGTAATAAATCGCTAATCAATTAGTCTACCTACCATCATCATTAGTCTACCTACCCCGAACACAATTTGTCAACCAGCCCCTGACGCCATTTTGAATTTTACCTGCTCATCATATGCAAACTCTGGCACTAACATAGAAGCAATACTGTATTATATATAATAGAACTATTATACTTATTTTAATTTGGCATAAGAACAACATTGTTTCTAACGGATTTATAGGCACAATAACAAAAAAAAGTACGAATAAAGAAAATTACTTACCGAGACAAAAAACACAACATGTGATCTCACTTCTATTCTATTCTATTCAAGAGTCACAACTGACTTCAACTGTATTTATGTCGAGGACTGCATACTATGTGCCTTGCCTCTATTATTTTATATACCGATAGATGGCAGCACCATCACCGGATCGAACAGTTAGTGAGAATTTTGAACTAGCCCAGGAGCTAATAAGTACTAGCACCCCCAGAGGTATCGTTTCACTTGGAGGACATTGAGACCACGAGCATATTTATTGTCGCCCAGTCCCCATTAATGACGACGGTGGGTCTTCGACCAGCGAGGATCGAACCCGAGGCCCTCCGGTCCCGAGTCCAATGCCTTACCGATCAGGCTACCACGGCCCTTGATCTCACTTACGAACGCCTCGTGACTTCACTTCGTACAAGTTCGCGGGTCGCGGGGAGGCATCGACGCTCGTGATTAGCTGATGAAAATCACGCGATCGTTACGAGTTATTGTTGCTTAGTCTACTTGCCACGATTGCCAACTATCCCCGGTCTCTCCTACAGGAGGTATTTTACTTCTAGTATTTTTATGCTTCGTTAAGAAATTCGGATTGATCATATTCAAATTTTATTAAATATTAGGAAGCTCCCACAAAAGAAATTAGCTGCTAAAAATGACGCAACTTGGGTATATTTTGGCAATTTTCTTAAATTAGCCAACTTTGTGTTAGCTAGTGTCATTAAGAGCGATTCTCCAAAATGGACATACAGACGCTACAAAATTTTAACAATAAAAATATATTACATAGTTTAGGTAATTAACAATTATCATAAGACTGCTAAAGAGGGTGACAAAGTGCAATAAATATTTTTGTACGAAGTTAAAAGTTTTTGTAAAAAACACTCAAAACCTTCATGCAATACATGAGACAGTCCTGTTATCACATCCTGAGACTGCAGTTTCGTCCTTATTAGAACTCCTCAGTCAGGAATAGTGAATAACCGAGCTGGAGGCAGATTTCATCTCAATTGAAACTGACAGTGGCAACAAACTGGTAGATAAAGTGAATTTATCTCACCAGCGAGTGTCCGCAGCATGGTGCGGTTGACTCGTGAATTCAAGGCAAAGCTTGGGTATTCAGCAGTAAATTACCGCCGCTAAGCCAGGGCTAAGGTCCCCCCAGAACTACATGCAATATACCAGACAGCCCGGTTATCACATCCTGAGATTGAAGTTTCGTTCTTATTAGAACTCCTCAGTCAGGAACAGTGAACAACCGATCTGGATGCAGATGTCATCTCATTGAAGCTGAGAGTTACAGCAAACTGGAAGATAAAGTGAATTTATTTGAGATGACATCTGCCTTCAGCTCGATTATTCACTATTTCTGACTCAGGGATTCTAATAAGAATGAAACTGCAGTCTCAGGATGTGATAACTGGGCTCTCTGTTACATTGCATGTAGTTCTGGCCTTAGCCCTGGCTTAGGGACGGTAACTTAATGCTAAATACTCAAAACCTTATTAAAAGTCTGAAAATTGCAAGAACAATTTCATATATATGTGTTTTGGCGTTACAATTAACCCCCTCTACAATTAAAGAAAACATTTTGAACTTCCGACGCTGAAGAACAGGCACCAAAATTTCTCCTCATTGAAAACAAGGTTCTTTATTATCTCAAAACATGTGTCTGAAATAATTTTCGCTTTACCAACGTGAGATTTACAATTTATGTTGAAGAAAACACTCGGATTAAATTATTAAAAATATTTTGTTAATTTATTCTTCAGTAAAAATAATGAGGCTATTGACTTTTCCAAAAATGCCCTGAAGGAGTAAATTAATTTTCCAGGATAATTGCATTGCGATATTTTTTCAAACCCGAAATATTATCTTTAGCATGAATCGAAATTAAGAGTTTAAAGTAATTACAAGAAACTTGAACAA
Source organism: Uloborus diversus (assembly GCF_026930045.1). Taxonomy (NCBI): domain Eukaryota; kingdom Metazoa; phylum Arthropoda; class Arachnida; order Araneae; family Uloboridae; genus Uloborus; species Uloborus diversus. The sequence goes on from NC_072740.1 coordinate 14,669,193, forward strand.
AAAAAAAAATCTCTATTAAAAGTTTCGTAATCCATTTGCAGAGCGTTTTGCATTATCATTTAAAATATAATTAAAGATGAGTACCAAAATAGCTTCGAATTTGATTCATAAAAAATGATTTTTATAATTAAAAGAAAATAATCAAATGTGTGTTTCTCATTAAACTGAATGAAAACTACATCTTGGATTTTGAAAGAGTAGAAATGGATCGATCATTTTCTAAGAAGGTTTCTTTTTGATTATATATTTAGTTTCCTTCGAGTTAGAGGAACGTTGATTAATTTGGACCAAAGAATTTTTTTCATGTTCTGTGATAAAGGCGTAAGTAATAACAAAATGACAAAATTGTGTAATATATTTCTCCCTAAGAAATGGAATTTGTTTTTTGAGAAATCAACATATTAAAACAAACAGCATATTAAAATTTCCGTCTTCAACTGAATAAAAAAAAGTGGCAAGTATTTACGTCACGTGTTTGGACCAAAAAAAGAAAAAATAATAATTTCTTTTATTATATAGTATGCATTTCATTGTGATACAACTATTTCGGTTCATTTTGTCAGCAGAGCAGAAGCAGAATGACTTGCAAGTTTTGAAAACGTAGCATTTTATGTTCAATTTTTGTAATATTCTGATTTGCCGCTTAGTTAAAGTGAATTTTTAACGTTAAAGATTTAAGGTTCGATACTTGTTCCTTCACGAGGGAAAAATGACTCTTCCAATTTTTCAAAATGATTTCAAACAGAGAATGTACAAAAGGGGAAAAATATGCAGCGCCAAATTGAAGGAAATTTAAAGCTCTACAATTTTGTCATTGACAATTTTTATGAATACTGATCCTGGGATTACTAGGAGCAAATGTTTGTCAAAGAGAGAGAATTTCTCCGAAAATCATCAATTTTTCGTAACATATACCCGAAAAATTATTGAAAATTTGGCAAATACCGTAAACGCGGGCTACTTTGACCCTAGGGTCCTTCTTTGACCCAAATTGAAAAAAAAAAAGATACAACGTTCTCTGTAAACCTTCAAGAAGCAATTATGAAAAGTGCAGCGTCAACAGATTGAAAGCAGGATAGTTATGGGTTGCAGCAATCAAATGAGGAGACTGGTGTTGTTAATATGATTTATTGCAAACAAAGTTACTACTGATTTTTACCCCCCCCCCCACTTCCCCCTTAATATACTTCCCGATCCAAGCACCACTCCATACAAGCCTTCCATTATTCAAATAAATGTTGTACAGTGCTGGTAAAAAATGCATCACCCTCGCATTTTCACAACAATGGGATTATGTGAGAAGTTTTTGTCGACCGATTAATGATGAATATATGTGAAATTCTGCAAAACTTATGAAACAAACATTTAACAGCAGGAATCCGATAATTGTTTACGTAGATCGTGGCTGTTTCCGGGCCAAGGCAAACTGATGACCCTATGCGCATTTTTCCATTTCTGAAGCTGCGTGTGAGTTTAGAGGAAAATTTTTATTTAACCCCATGTCAATTTAAGTCTAATGGCAGGATAAAGGTTTTTAAATTGTTGCTTACCAGTTTTGCCCTATGACACGGAGCAGAATCATCCTGGAAAATGACGTTTGGAACTGAAGTAAAGTGACTCCGGATAGTAGGAAGCAATTTCTCCTTTAAAATGCCAATATACACCTGAGCGTTTACTGTTCCTTGCACAAAATGAAGCTCATCAACTCCTTGATACATCCCCAAATCATCTGGGATACGGAATGCTTGATTGTGTGTTGAATGCAGTCGGGATGATATTCCTCTCCTTTGCGGCGCGGGTGATGCAATTTCTTTACCACCACTGTAGGTGAAAATTCAATGGAAAACGCTTGATCCTTCACCTTCCAGCACAAGCTTATCTCCACCCAAGTTTCACATGCATAGACTCCTTACCGAAGCACTAGGAGGCGAGTGATTTTAGACCGATGATCAAGTGCAAACATTCGTACGCAACTAGTTACATACCCGTTCAACTTCCTTCTATGAGAACGAAATGAGGAAAATACCAAAACGCTGGAGAACATGTTTCATAAAAGGAAAAGATAACGTAGAAAAATAATTTGTAGAAACGTAAATGTTTTCAATAAAATAAATATCGATTGAGCAAAAAGATCGTCTAAATTTGATTCACCCTTGTATACATAAAGTTTGGGGAAAAAATACATGACACTGTAATCTAAAAATAATCGAACTTTTTAGTGATAAAATAAAAAAGGTGTGTAGTTTGTCTTGAAACAAATATTCATTTAAAATAGGATCCATTCAACTCAATACATTGTTTTGAATGGCCAACTAATTTATATATATACTTCTTAAATTCGGTTTTGTGAATGTTCTTTAGACCTTTTGTCACTGGAACATAATCGGGAAAATCTCCTTTTATTGCAGTTTTCAATATAGGAAACAGAAAATAGATTTGTGTGCTCGATCACCCCTTTATCGACAAACCTTTAGATTTGGGTGCTCGAACAGATCTGATTCACCTGTTCTAACACTGTGTGACTACAGTGTTTGTATAAAAAGTAATGAGACTGAGCTGTGCTCTAAGAATTTATTGCAGATATTAATACTCACACCTAAAATTCTTCAAAATAAGACCCTTGGCATAGCACACACTTATCCCAGCGAGTCTTCTAAGCTTTAAATTCTACTTTATAGCCTGAGTTTCAGAATGTCCTTTAAAATTCTTGTACCAGCACCTTCACAGCATCCAGAGTTCCACTGTAATGCCCTTTTAGTGATGTTTTCATCTTCGGAAATCGAATAGTGGCGTAGAGATACCATTATTGACCACGAAGTCTTGGAGGATGAGGTAGGTGTTTCCAGTATTTCTCAAGTTTTCAGCGATGATGCTGTGAACTGTCATTTAATCAAGTACCAACTTCATCTGCAGTCATTCTCACACTTAACCGGCTGTTCGAATTTAGCACAACACACACACGATCCACATTTGCGTCCGTTCTGCTGGTTGACGGACACCCTGTTTAAGATTCCTCCTCGACGCTTTCCCGGTCATCTTTGAAACACTTTTGCCATTGAAACACATGCGCCTTTGACAGACAATTATCTCCGAACACTTGCTTACAAATCCCTAAAGTCTCTGAGGCCGATTTACCAAGTTCCACACAAAACTTAATCGCGTAACACTGCTCAAATGTTCTCTGCATTTTGAAGCTGGAACCGACCCTAGCAACAGGGGTACACTATAACGACGATGCTACCCGTACAAAGACTCCCAGGCGACTGTGGGACGGATTGTGTCTCACCAGTAACCCCTACCACCGACCTATCCAATTTGTGCGCCCTTGGGAGGTACAGCCGCATCAGGAAAAAATGAGTCCCATCACTTATTATACAGACCCTGTATCTTCTGTTCCCGAAACTGAAAACTGAAATAAAAAGTTTTTTTACGGTAGTGTTCCATCCAATCAAGCTGCCATGACCCACAGGGGCTAAATAATATTTTCAAACGCGACTTTCGAAAGTCTATGGATAAATTGGTGGAACGTTCAAAACGTTGTATAAAGTGGAGTCTATTGTGAATAAATATTTGCTTCAAAACGTATTACCACGCATATTTTATTCGATCAATTTAAATTTCAGTTACTTTTTAGGTCACAGCGGTTTATCTCATTCCAAATTTTGCAGTTTATTTTTGAGTAAAGTTTTATTCAACTATCAACGGGACCTCTGGCCCTCAAACTATGAAGGACTGCGTGCCAGGCGCCTTGCCTTCAGAAGGCAACACAATAGATGGTGGTGCCATCTATGGACAGTTCGAAAATTTAGAACCAGGCCAGAAGCCGAATAACTTTCTGGTCTGGCACCCCAGAGGTATCGTTTCACTTGGAGGACATTGTGACCACGAGCATATTTAACGTCGCCCAGTCACCATTAATGACGACGGTGGATCTTCGACCAGCAAGGATCGAACCCGAGACCCTCCGGCCCCAAGTCCAATGCCTTACCGATCAGCCACCATGGCCCTTTTATTCAACTATGTTTATGAAATGTTTCCTTTTAAGAATAAATTTCGTTGCACTGATTTATGCTGATGGTTACGTTGTATGTTTTTTCTCGTGTAATTTAGGCTGTCAAATTAATTAGGAACATAAAACAAATTCGAAAGATTTTACTATTTAGAGTTCATAATGGGACGAAACACAGCCGATCTTGTTCGCGATGTCCACCAAACATTTGGAAAGGGGAAGGTCAGCGAACGCATTGCTCAATATTGGTTCCGAAATTCCCGTAGCGCAGACGAGATATTTAAAGGTGAGCAGGGTTACGGATGTCGCTCTGCGTCTAACGACAGTTAAGTGAGAGCTGCTGTTGAAGCAGACACAAGCAAAAAAATAAAAAATAAACGAGAAGTAGCAAAAAGAAAGTTTTTCGTCATTTTCACCAAATGGGAAATTTCGACAAATGCGAACCTTACGAGTTAAATGATATCATCAACTAAGGATATTTCTAGGCAGGCAAAGCCATCACATCAGATAAGTATGGCCTGGAAATTGATGACATGCAAAAAAATCGCAATACAGTCGACTCCCGCTACAACGCGATTCAACTTACGCGAAATGGCTATAACGCGAATTTTCCACGAGTAACGAATTTTAGGGCTGACGCGAGCGAATTTCTCGTCCACAACACGAATTTCTTTAGAAGGAAGTAGCGGCTTCGTTATGGACAACTAAATATATATTTTGTGAATGTTATTACATCTCATTAGCATAACACTGACTATTGAAAGTTCCCACATCAAACTAATCTAGGCATCACATTGTTAGTGCATAAAAAAACCGCTCAGCAGCTTTCTTTTTTTATATTCTAAACATTAAAGTTGATGAAATATAATGGCACCTTAGTGAGCTGTTTCATCTAAAGTTTATGAAGATGGGGGGGGGGGAATAAAGTTTCTGACAATAAAAAGAAGATAAGAAGATTAAGATTTTCTATATGTTTGGACAGCTCCCAAACGCTGACGGTAGCAATGCAAAAAGTATGAGAGTGAATCTTCCATATGTACAGTTAAAAGTCAAAACAAAATGATATCCGTATAAGTTCAGAACTTAGTTTCAATGTTAAAGCTTGCAGAATCTGAGTAAAATATATGAAAATGGAAGCTGCTCTTGCATTGTGGATTACAGAGATTGAGAAGAGAGACTTGTTGCCATAAATGGAAACGTTATAAAAGAAAAGGTGAAGCAACCGTATTTTAAAATGTATTTAATAAAATAACGATCTGATTATGCTGCATAAATCTTCATCATCTTCACTCTTTAACTCACAAATATTATTACTGTTTCTACTGTACAGTACTATTATAGTGTAGCATTTTATTATTACTACATGCTGTACGTACCGGGTTGTTTTATTTTATCAATCATTCTTTTTGTACATTTTAACTATTTTATGTTGAATAAAACAGCTTTTTTTATTTTTTAAACACAGTAAAAAGTTGAGTTTTTTATGTAAGAAACTGTAATGTATAGTTGAGGAATGCTTTAAAGCAGTTTGAAGGGTGCTTACAAATGTCTAAAACATTTGGTATGTTTCTAAAAAATGTTTCTGCATACATTTTTCCACAACGCGAAATTTCGACTTACGCGAGGAGTCTTGGAACGCATTCCTCGCGTAAGTCGGGACTCGACTGTATTTGCCAAGAATTGGTCAATCAAAACAAAAAAATATTCTGTATACAGCTCCAAACCACAGGGCTCACATGTGATTGCACAGAAATTGAACGATTGGGGTATGAAACTCAACCATATCCAGATTAGGCACCAGATTCCTCACATAGTGACTACCACTTTTCAAGCACCTTTAAAATTTCCTGCAAAAGAAGATCTTGAACAACTAAGCAGTACCTCAAAATGCTCTTGAAGAATTCATCTGTTCGAAAACTCCTGAGTGATATGTCGCCGACATAAATATACTTTTTTGGTAAAGCTTCATACATTTTAATGGTTCTTAATTTAATTAATAAACTTTACTATAAGTTGATATAGGGTAAAAGCACAGGTAGTCGGCTTTTTATGAGCTTGATTGCTGCAGTTTAGTTTTTTATGATTTTTAGAAATCAACAATGAAAACATTGTAAAATTTTCGACTGCATATTTCTGCTAATACTTCTTTCAATTGTTTCCGAAATAGCAACATTTTTAATTTGAAAATCTAGTTATTTTTAATATTGGCAAATGTTCAAGTAATCGGCCTTCAAAATCCAGCGTTCGGCCATGTATGACCCCAGTGGTTAGCATCGTTATTTTTCATTAGCCTTAAGGGATAAATATGATTCAATTTTACTAAAATTTAATACAATATTAAAACACATTATAAAATTGAAAAATTAATTATTATTTGAAAAAGAATTGTAATTTCTAAATGTGCTTCAAAAACACGCTGCTTATCATCAATTTTAAAATAACTATAAAAGTAATGTTTAAAGTTAGAAAAATATATTGCTTTATGCTGTGGCGTACCTATCACGGGTGATCGGCCCCTCCCCCCCCCTGTCGGAAAATTTTCAAATTTGTAGTCTTAAAAATTGACTTAAGTTTCATATTTTTCAAAAACTTGCAATTCCACGTTGGGTGTTATCCCCCAAACTGGTGACACTCAGGGCACACCGCCCCCCCCCGCCCCCGTAGTGACGCCACTGCTTTATGTATGCAATAAAATATTCTAACATTGCTTGAATACTAGAAGCAAACACAGTAAATGACACAGAATTTTGTTTGAAATTTTCTAAGGAGGCTCATTAGCATAAAATAAGTCAAAGAGTTTTTCTCTATACAGAAAAAACAAAAAATCATTTCTAATATTTAGTTCAGAAGCGTGAGATAGTACCGATGCTTTTAAAGCAACCACTTAGAAAAGCTTATTTTCTGTAATTCCTTCATAAATGAAGTAATAAATTATTTTCTCTGATATTTATTGAAATCATTATTTAACCTTTCTCTGTAAGGTGAATGTTCATGAAAATCCTTTAAGTACGTAATTAGATGTTTCTGTGAGGCAGGAAATTTTTCGAAAGAAGTTAAACTAGCTCCATTGCGGGCCCTTTTAGAAATGAAGGCAATTATTGAAATTGGATAGATGCCATGTTCGGAGGTAACGATAGATTGTTTAGTGAGGGAAAAGGATTTATATATACGGTTATTAAATGTAAAGAGGATAACTAGTTATAAATGGTTGGAAGGAAAAATATTGTTAAACGGTTGCTCCCCCCTCCCTCAAGTCAAATAAAAGTTTTCTCGATTTCTACCAAATGCACATCATTAATATTATTAGAGGTTATACAGAAATTTATTATCATCTAATTTGAGTGAATTTATTATAGTAGTTAATAGCGTCGCTGCCCATAAACCGGTTTCTAATGCTAAATTATTTGACTGCATGACTGTTAAAATGACGAATGAGAATACATAAATTTATAATCCTTTTCCAATAAATTACAGAATAAAATTTTTAATTTATTGCTAATTAATAAATACGATATGCGAGGGGATGTTTAGTACACATTAGTTTTCTAACACATGCGTAGAATAAGTGATTTCAACTGACATTATCAATGTATAAAATTATTCAAGAAATGAAGATGGAAGACGTATCTAAATCAAATATACAAATATCATATTAAAAACAAAAGTCGGGAATTATGTGGCCAAAAATTAGCTGTTTCAACATAAAAAAACATGGTATATTAGAGGCACATGTTTTTAAGTTTCATCACAAAAAGTATAGTGGCTCTCAATTTCTGCAACATAAGAGTCAGAAAGATCATTTTAACTCAGTTGAAATGGAAGAGAAATTGTAATTTACCTTGCGTCTTCTTTAAGTTGAAAAATTAATTCTAAGCGAGTTATTCACAGATATTACTTTCCTCTAAATACTTGTAAATTTGTTCAACTGAGTTAAAATGACCTTTCTGACTCTTATGTTTCAGAAATTGAGAGCTACTATACTTGTTGTGATGAAACTTAAGAACATGTACCACTAATATGGCATGTTTTTCCATGTCAGAACAACTAATTTTTGGCCACATAATCCCCGAATTACGTTTTTAATATGATATTTGTATATTTGATTTAGATAGGTTCAAATGACCTTTAGGGTGGTTCAAAAAAAGAAAAAAAATTTTTTTTGCTAAAGACCAAGACCTTATTTGACTAAGACCACTCTCATAAAATTATAGCATTTTAACCCTTAATGGAAGACTGATCACAAACACCCTTCATTTTTACGCTTTTTCATAATTTCTCACATTTTTGTTCAATTTTAGATGGAAGGGAAAATTTTTCAACAATTTTTACTTCCTTTTACAAAAAAGGAAGTATTGTATTCGCGAAAAAATTTTCACTCAAAAATCGCCCTTAATTTCCATTTTGCTCACCCCCAAATGAATGTTGAGTTTTTTTTTCGATTCGACCACATGCGGAAAAGTGCCTAAGAATGTATAGACACGCGAAATATCCATTTTGACCATCACCGAGGTAATTACAACGACTTTTTTCGTGACGTCTGTATGTATGTGCGTATGTGCGTATGTGCGTATGTGCGTATGTATCTCGCATAACTCAAAAATGGTATGTCCTAGAAAGTTGAAATTTGGTACATAGACTCGTAGTGGGGTCTAGTTGTGCACCTCCCCTTTTGGTTGCTTTCGGATGTTCCTAAGGGGGTCTTTTGCACCTTTTTGGGGGGAAATCATTGTTAATTTCGATGTAAACTCAAGTGGCGTTATAATTTGTCGGACACTTGGCGATATATCGCCAGTCTTTTGGTCGCCAAGTTTTGTCGCCAACTTGGCGACAAATTTGGCGGAGTTTTTTTTTTGGTTTCAATTTGGCCATTGTTGGTGATATTTAGAGAATAAATATTGAATCACATTAAAATAGCGAATAATGGGGAAATGACATTAAATTGGAGTAAAAGGAAGTCATGTGATGCACACATCAGCTCGTTTTTTGAGTTATTCTGATTTTCCAAAGCATAAAAATTAGCTGGAACATTGGAAGGTTTTTTAACCTTTTGGACCTGGAAATACCTTTTATACACTCCGCCATTTGGTGGCACGCAGTAAAAAATGTCGATTGTAGTACTACCTGAATACGTTTTGTGTGGGATGGGTTTTCAAAATTTTCTAGACATACCATTGTGGAGGAGCAGCGCAAAATGAAGCGAAATCTATGTCTATACTTTTCAAGCACTGGAATGTAGGGGAAAAAATACAGCCTTTAAATTTTAATACAAATACTGCGTATGAACACTGGCACAAGCAATTCGTAAAAAATTATAAAATTAATTGCACAGAATAAAAGTAGATAGCCTACCGTCACCTCACCATGTCATGGCGCTAATCTGTAATTTTGGGAAGGTATTTAATTTAAGTTGTGTTTTTTAAGAGTCCCATGTAGTACTCAAAATATAGATTTTTTCAAGTTTAAGATACATTTTTGTTTTTATATATAATTTTTTTTCTATTATTCATTTGCAAATTTTGAATTGAAAATGTGTTCGCATAGGTTTTTTGAACTTGCTATTTTATTGAAATGTTTATGTAATTTTTTAAAAGATAAAGGGGAAAAAAATCTTTTTTTGTAGAAAATCATGAATTTTAGGCCTCCTGCTGGACACTTAAACATATTTTAATTTGGATAAATATTTTTTGTTGTTCATGTGGGGCCATAAAAGCAACGTTTTATCAAAATGAAATTTCGAACTTCCAAATGAAAAAAAATATTCGCCCTAGTAAACAAAGCTGGTTTACATTTTCGGGCGCAAGTCGACACGGGTTGTCGTTGTTCAAATTATATGAAACTTTTTTTAATAATTTTTTTTGACCTAAAAGAAAAAATATTAGAGGGTGTGCTACTTGAAACATCGACTAATCTAACATACATATTGCAGTATTACTAACAGACCATGTACAACAAAAAAAGTAAATGCATCGGTAGCTCAACTGGAGTACCGGATTACTTAATTAAAAAAAAAAGACTCACCGATATTAGGGAGCTTTAAAATTATTTCAGAGTATCAATGAGAACAGAAAAAAAAGCCGCAAACACTTTTTTAAGGGGTCTAAGGACCTTTAAACTTCAAAATTTTCGATTTTCTGGAAAAAATATATGTTATGCACAGTTTAATTCTGAACAATTTGATATCTTATTTATTACTATACGCCAAAAACTTTTCGAGTTATTGTAAAAATGTCTAAACTTTCCCCATAGAGATTTATGTTAACAGTAGCTGTTTAAGCCTCTTTTTCTCAGGTGCCGGTTTCTTCGGTTTTCTCGTTTTGCGCGCATGATATCTCAGAAAGTTTCTTATATATGTCCGTAAAACTTTTAATTTATGTTTATCTGGTTTATATTTATGACTTGAACCTAAATTTATTTATTTTTTTTTAATTATTTATTTATTTTTTTGAAATTTGGTAAGTTAATATCGAGAATTTCCAAAAGTTTGGGTAAAAAAATATTTATTTTTAAATATTAACTGTAATTTTTTAGTTTAAATTTAGATTCAGATCGTTAAGATGTATCAGACAAACATGCATGAAAAGTTTTACGGAAATATATAAGAAACTTTCTGAAATATCATGCGCGCAAAACGACAAAACCGAAGAAATCGGCACCTGAGAAAAAGAGGCTTAAACAGCTGCTGTTAACATAAATCTCTACGGGGAAAGTTTACGCATTTTTACAATAACTCGAAAAATTTTTGGCGTATGGTAATAAATAAGGTATCAAATTGTTTAGAATAAAATTATGCATAACATATATTTTTTCCAGAAAATCGAAAATTCTGAAGATTAAAGGTCCTTAGACCCCTTAAATGGGGAAAAAAAATAGAAAGCAATAATCCTTATTAAAATCTCTGGATATTGAATGTAAAATTAGCGATTTGGAAGTCGTCAAGTAAGTTAAAAATAAAGCCAAATCAATATAGATAGGGATGTCATAGAAAACAAAAGGATGGCCAGAAAAGTAATGAAAGATATTTTTAGAAATAATTTTAGCTACAGAAAGCGGAAAGCGTGAGAAAGATTTTAGCAGTTGCTTGGGACAGAAAGTGTGCATCTTGTTAGTAGCCTAAACATTTTGTTAGTAGCCCAAACAAGTTACACAAAACATTACTAATGGATACATTGGAAAATTGCAAATGAACTGCAACTATTAAAAAAAATGATGAATAAAAATCAGAAAGAAAAAAGGTTCAAAATGAATATATTGCACTGCATTGAGAAAAAGGAAATTTCAGATTAAATGAGAATTAAAAATTTGAAGATAAACGTAATTTGAAAAAAAGATGCGATTTTATCACAAGTACATCAATACAATGTTCCAAATTGCTCACCTTTCATAAGAACGGTCATTCATTTTTTAACTGATGGAACGGATCCGTTCATTTTAAGGATTCGTTCCTTTTGACCCGTTCGTTCATGAACGACACATCACTAATAACTATCATAGTTAAGTTTCTGCTACGGGACATCGCTTGCTGCTTTCTTATTTTGGAAACCAATTTTAAGAACAGATTTCATGCAAGTTAAATGGGTCGCAGTTGCAGTATTTCCTTAGTTGCGCAGAGAAAGTTTTAGACATTTAAGGAGCGTAAAAACCCTAATAGAGAAATAGTGTTCTTTACAGATTCCTAATGTTATGATCAACTTTAAGCGGTGTTTGACGTTGGACGAGCTTATTGATGTTTCGGTTGAAAGTGGAAATAATCTTATATTGGCGCAACGTCAGTAAATGCAATCGATCTGTCTCTCCCCATTTCAACAAATGGAATTTTTTTTAACCTCAGGCCATAAAAATTCAACTTTTCAAAAACCGACTATGCGTTGCAACAGAGAAAAAGGTAGCAACAAATCATTTGTTATTGCCTATATAATCCTGTTAAAAATCAAACTTCATTAACTTGAAAAACACACTAGGGTAACGGCACCAGTCACTGACATCGCTGTCAGGTGAACTCAATTTTCTGAGCCTTTTAGTGTATTTAGACGTTTTAAACGATTTTTCTCTCATGCAACAACATCTCGTCTAACGCTTGGCTGCTTCTGGATCCTCTGAATTAGTTAATTCTATTTTATTTGCTCAATTTCGAAAGAAAAGTTAATTTACTCTGATAGCGCTAGATGGTTGCACCGTATTCATGGCTACAACAACATCAGTTTTACTCGCCTAAAAGGTTTATTATTTAAATCCAAATGTATGACCGTCTGGTACTGGACCCTTGTCTGTTACTTGTGACCTTACCCTAGTCTACCTTTTTTACACTGTAAAAAAATAAATCTTAAACGTTCTTGGAAAATGAAGGGCAGTTAATGTTCCTAATTTGTGCCGGTGATATTATTGATAAAGAAAGAAAAGTTTCCCGCTATAGGTCAGTAACCTTCCTGAAATGAATCTGGAACCTTCTTGAAGAAATCAGAGACCTTCCCAATAAAAAGCAGTTATGTTTTTGCAATAAATAATGAACTTTCCAACAAACATTTTTTGTAATAGTTCGGCTCCTTCATAATGTAGCAGGAAGGTGCCAAAGACATTTTAACCAACATGGCCGAAGCTAAGGCCGTATTGCAAGTAAAAGCCGAACAGCTCTTTTGTCTGCCATTCTTGCATAGCTATTGTATCCAGATATGGCATTTAATGTTCGCCTGAGGATTAACCAATCTGGAAGATTCAGTAACCAAGCTGAAGGTCAAAACCCTTAATAAAGAAGATGAGAATGTCTCCACACTAGTAACTTAATTGTTTTTTATAATAGTGAGAAGCCTGCATTCATGCAGCTTGTAGCAATTCAGGAAACCTTTCACAAAGATACAAGTTCTTTCCCATGAAACTGGAGTAAACCCGTGAAATTCTAAAAAGTTACCAGGGAAAATATCTGTAACGTTCCAAAATTTTCTTTCAGGGTGGTAAGAAAAAATAGAAAAGAAAGAAAGAAAAAGAAGGAAGGGATCGAATTACAACGGCGGTAATTAAGGGTCGTTGCTTTAAGATTATGTTCGGCTTTTCGCACTGCTTTATTCATCAATAATAATCTTTCATTTGTGTTATTCTATTTTTTAAAAAATCATAATTTTTATTTCGTATCGCCCACTCTATTAATAAAAACAGATACTTTTGTGAAAAACAAAACCCATAATTATGTATAAAATCATTTATTTGCAACGCAAAATTTTCAATAATCATTTCATTCCTCCTATTATTCAGCATTGTTTCACTCGCTTCATTGTTTAAATAATCAATTTAGCTTGCTTCGTTCTCATTATTTTAAACGGCCATTAACGCTTTAATACGTCAAAATTCCATTATTGCGGATGCTATTAAATTTGCTACAGAAGCAAAATACTGAAGTAAATACCCGAAATATCTTTGAATGAAGTTAATGATTATATGAGAAAAGAGGAACCATACTAACAGAGAATGTTTGCTTTTCTGTTCATTGCATTCGTTAGATTGATTTGCAGAATTAAATTCATGAAATACTTGAACATTTTTTCATTCTATATAATTAACAAAAAATTCAAGCATTTAGTCTTTTATATGTTTTAATGGATCAAAACTGCAAAACTTACTCTTAGGACGCTGGAGCGCTAACTTGTTACATTCAAATACAAAAATACGCTAAAGGTTTTTTTTTTTTTTTTTGTGTGTGACTGGATGTTTAAACTTTCTACTGCTTATGCATAAATATATGTAGTGATTCAGCATAAATGCTTAACTTGTGATTATTGGCTGTATTTATTCACTAGTACACTCGTACGGGTCTGCCCGTGCTAAAAATATTTTAGAAGTCCCTTGAGTTGATCTCCGTGAAACTTAGTTGGAGAAAAGAATTGCGCATTCTTTATAAATTTAATTAAAATATGCATGTCAGATATTTCAGCGACAGCGTTTTATGTCTACAGTCCCATAATATTCGCAACAGTGATTTCCGTTGCAATAAAAACAAGTCTTTGAAAATCTTCGATAAAATAAATAAATTAGGTCCTAAAAATACCTGGCATAGTCCATGTCAATCCCATAGATGTAGTATAACAAGATACACAAGATACTCCGTGGTGGCCTGCCATTGAACGCGCGAATCTGGAAGTAAACAGGTAAAAGCGTAGCGTGCGAAGATCAGTAACGAGGATGGCTACGGCAAAAGTTGTTTGCGTGCATGCGTTAAGCCAGGCGCATGCGCTTTTCGGACGCTCACCCGTCTACTTAATGGTCTCTGGTGCTCATGTACCCGGTTTCTCGTTGTGTTCAGTTCATACTACATCCATGGTCAATTTTGACAGAGGGGTTACCTTCGTAGCCTCGGAAGTACTTGAACATAAGGGAATGTTCACAAATGAGGCAGTAAGGAGCAGAGGGATGTAAGTGGACATTTTCAAGTTTTGAGTAAAACGCGCGTTTATAGATAAGGTCCTAGGTATGCTTTCATTAAAAGCTTTTTCAAAATCATGAAACATATGAAAACCACAGCAAATAAAGGTCTGAAGAAATTGAACATCCTCCGGAAACTCTGTGGCACAAACTGAGGATCAAGATCATCAACATTAAAAAGTACCTACTGCACTGTCATCAGGTCGGTACTTGAGTATTGCTCCTCCGTTCGGACACATGCGTCCGAATCTGCCAAAGGCACTTTAGACTCAGTCTAATATAGAGCATCCAAAATTATCATTGGTGCAGTATCATCTGCTAATAACACCAAGGTTGAACTCGAAAGTGGTCTTGTTTCCCTCGAGAACAGAAGGAAACATGCTACTGTAAAGTTCACAAATAAATTCAGAAGCCACAATAAAGACCACATTGCTTACAGAGCTTTCGACGCTTGGACAGGCGCATCAAGGCTTCAGATATCATCAACGCTGCAGTTAGACAGGGATATCAGCGGGCCATTCATCTTGACCATTCTTCCCTGGACCACTCTTTCCTTTTAGACCTCCTAAGAGTACTAAAACCAATACTTACCTACTTGAACCATGCTCTAAGAAAGAACCAACTGAAATCTTATTACAGAAAGGCGAAGACACTGTCGTTCACTTGCCGAAGAAAACAGTGTATTAATCTGCACAGATGGTTCCTCTGACATTGACTGCAATAGAGGTGGCGCACGCATCTCCATCATTTATCCCTCAGGAAATAACGTCAAACTTAAAATACCGGCTGGCCAAATCGCCTCAAACTTCACTAGCGAACTCATTGTTATTAAAGTGGCTCTTCCTTATTGTCTCTCTTCCCCTACTCCTAAAGACCAAATGGAAGAAATTGTGATCTTTTCCGACTCAAAATCAGCACTCGAATCCATACGTAACGGTGTGACAAGATTGACGCAAGAAATTAATTTTCTTCTCCACTCATTCAAGATAACTTGTGCTCTCCAGTGGATCCCCACTCATGTCGGAATCGAGGGAAATGAGTGTGCAGATGCCCTTAGAAGCACGTGACCAAGATCAACCTCTAACAACCACCTTCACAGACGTGAATGTTGTTGCCAGGCGAAGGATCTACGATCAGCTTTTCAGCAAGGCAACAATCCCCGGCCTTAACTGCCCAAGAAACCTCTCTTCTAAGGCTACGCACTGGACATTTCAAGGACATGAAGATATTACCAACTAATAATAAATCCTATCCCATCTGCAAGCAGTCCCCATTTACAACTCACCCCTGATCATGTTTTTAATTGTCAAGCCATTATTCGCTTCCTCCTTCAACTTGGAGCACCACCAATTGGAATCCTTTACAACCATCGGGCTCCAGAATTAGCAGATCTTGTTATCAAGACTTTTGGAGGCCTCTAAACCTTTCACACTTTGCACGTCATTAGACACGACAACAAAATCATGCTGTGTAGCAGTACCTACCAGAGCTACTAGTACTATTTCTTGCCCCAAGACAGAAGAGAGGTTCACCTACCGTTTGTACTGGTTAACTCCAAATTTTTAAATTTGCCCCTTACATCCCTTTTTTCCTCACTCCCTCAAATGTCACGCTTTGATGTGGGGGGGGGGAGGTGAACTTGTGACAAGGAGGAGGGAGGAGGTCATAAGATGTGAGACATCATGTTTTTTCCCCAAAAGAATATGTTTATGTAAAAGATCAGGACATGGGACAAAGGGGGGAGGGGAATTTTCATCTCCGGGACGGTGCATGATATTTTGTAGCGTTTATTTTAACTTTAAAGATACAGTAGAACTTCGATTATTCGAGCTTTGATTAACCGAGGTTTCTCTCAACCGAGCCGATGATGAAGTCTACTTTTCAAAAGAATAATGTAAATTTAATGAAATAAGGAATTTTCAGTTTGAAAATAAAAATATTTTCTGGAAATGTGTGTGTTTTTTAATGCATCTTTTAATATTTAACTTGCAATAGCTAAAAAAATTCGATTGGCTTTTTAAAACGTACTACAAGTTATTTTCCATTTTAGTTTTTTAACTGTAAAACATTACTTTTTATCTGTCCATCTTTTATGAATAATTCAATCGTATTTTTAATTAATACAATTTATGAGCCTGGCAAGTTTTTATATTAAGTTTCTATTAACCGAGAATTCCGACATCCGAGGCTCTAGGGGTTCCAATTAGCTCGGATACTTTTTTACTATAAATTAGTTGGAAATATGCGTTTAATATTCTTGCTACAGCGTTTTGAAGGAAAAGAACAATAAAAAAATTAGTTTTTGAATGATGAAACATTTGAAGAAAAATGTTTGAGTTATTTTCAAAACCTCTGATTTCAAAAATTCTGATTGGTTTTTTGTTGATTAGTATCACCGAGTACAATATTCTTTGAAAAGGAGATCTTTCATTTTTGAGTTTAACAGATTTTAGAGCATTTAAAAAGAAAAAAATGAGGGTTTTTTTAGCAACTGTATACGTAAAGGTAGACTTCAAACTCAAAACTTTATTGGTGGAGCTTCATCCTGCATATAAATCTTGCTCACATATTGTTTTTTCGTGGATGCAATAAAGCTCCATGTCATTTTACGTTGTATGTGTGCCACTTTGTACCTATCTACATTCATTGTTGCGAGTATTATTATTTTTTCAATGTATATTTGCTTTCTGATCACCCGGTACAGCAGATGACAAAAATGCAAAAAAATGAAAAATTGCAGACCTGCGCTTTACTTTTCCACGGCAGTGCGGTACAGCCTTACTCTTTCTATGAAACAAATTGCAATATCAAGCTTAAAAAAAGGGGTTGGGTGAGTTTTTTTGAAAATATAATCAAAAAGATATTTTTAAGGCCACTCATAAAACAAAAAGAAAGAAGCAGGACGCAATGTTATTTTCCTTGTTTGTCATTTTGGAGTATTTTTATGTAACTGTATTGTTTTTATATTAGCATTGGGAATATTACATATCTATTCTAACTGCCTTCAATACAAATGAATTGAAAATTTGATTATTTGTTTACATTTTAATTATAAAAAGAGGGATAAAACATTGTTTCTATTTAATTAAATACAGAGCAATATTTTTACATCCATTAAAGTATTTCGCTTCACTTTTCAAATTGAATTTGAAAGAGACATTTCATAAAAGATTTTCAAATTAGTGAACATGATAAAAATTTCAAATATATTTTATGCTACGAGTAATACTTTATAAATTTCATCACAACTAAATGAATAATTTCAATGAGGAAAATAGTTTGAAACTTTCTTTGAAACACCTCTTTAAGATTTTCAGTTCGAGTTCAGAAACCTAGAGAGCTATTGGGAAAACGTACATCTGCTTCGTTGCTGCAATCTGCCGCATTAATTTACGTATTCAGTACGAGCAGACGCATTTCGGATTTAATACATATTGTTTAAATTGGTCAAACAGGATGGCTGTAAAGCTTTGATTCTGCATAATAAGCTGATAAGCAATTGTGGATGTCACAATAGTTAATACTGCTTGCGTCTGTGATTCACAAGTCGAATTTTGAATTAATTGCGTAACGCGGTCATAAATTTACTATTTCGAATTACGACGGCAGCAAAATGATTTTTTAGTTATTGATCAGTAAGTTCCAAATGATGAATAGGAATTATGGGTGCTCAATGGATATAATTTGACATTTATGTCATGACTTTAAAAATATTGCATGGAATATAACACGGGAGTATAAAAGGATGAGGTTTGTTAGTTCAAAACTTCAGCAAATGCGATACATATAAAATACAGGGTGGTCGTAAAGATTTCACTAGTTACACAAAACTTATCGGACAAAAATTTGCTGTGGTGAAAGGAAATGCTTGTTGTATTGTAAGACATTTGTTCAAAAAAATAATAAATCCACTTATGTCATTACTTTCGTTGTTAATACTCTTAGAACCTTAAAAAATGTACTGGCTGCATTCCAGTTGGCTCCACACGTTACTCAACACTTGAACAGTTTCCTAGACGCATTGTTGTGACTTTACGATAGTTCCTCTTTTGAGGTTATTAGTACAAAGTGATTTCAAAATCCAGGTAAAACAGGAATAAGAATCAAATACGTCTCTAAGAGAAAAGTTACATTTTGCACCGCCAAGAAGAATTTTGTCTAATTTCACATAATCACAAAGCACGTTTTCATCCGTTATTTATCTCTAAATGTCCACATGTGAAAAAACTTTCGAAAAGTTTGACACCAAAATGACGATTGTTACTTTCCGTAGTAGTCAGTAATTACTGAGGCCTTTGCTAGACAAACCGAATTCCTTGTGCCTCCGATAATCCAATTTTGATTCATTCCAAACTATGGGAAATAAACACTCACACAAACATGACGGATAGTACAAAACAGTCTACATATAGTTCAGAACATAATTCATAACACAGAGAAGGAATCCAATGCGAGGGAGGAAATCTTACCCTCCACCTGTACTGAACAAAATGTGCGAGTTAGCGAACCATTTGGCCTCTAAGGCCTTGATTGTTACTTAAATGTACAACTTTTTTGCTAGTAAAAGAAAAGTAACTCTACTTACCTTTTACTTCAATCTTCGTAGTGGCGCGTAATGTATTTACAGGTACAGTACAAAGGAACATGAGAAAGCAGCTTAGTCTCTAACTTCAAGTAGTCGATATTCATACTTATTGACTAAAAATATATCATGTATTAGCATTAACATTTATTTCAACTAACTACACAATGATAAAAATATTTTTTGAACACTAATGTACATTAAGACATAATAACGAAAAAAACAATTAAACTTGGATTGGATTTCATCCATCCAGTTTAAGAAGAGAACAAATATGTTATGTTGAAAACAAAGTTTCGGCTTGAGGGTTGTCAAAAAGCTACTGAGATTGTCGACGTGAAGAACTGAAGGTATGTAACATAAGAGGTCGGTTAGAAATATCCCACCTTTTTTTCGTGTAAAAATCTGACGGATATGAATCAAGCGTGATTGCTGATCTTGAAATTTTGCAGGCATGCGTGATTTTTTTTACTGTCGGTCTATAGCGTCATTCGCTGGCAAACGCGTTTGACTGAGGTATCGTGTGGTACTGTTGTCCGTTTTTTAAAATTTCTAGGTAAATGACTGAGCGACTGGAGCAGTGCTACTGCATCACGTTTTTCCAGAAAATTGGCTACAAGCCAGTGGAAACCAATCGTAAGTAGCATACCCTTTTCAGTGAAGTTTTTCCAGCACTCTTCCGGCACTTGATCCAGACATTTTTTTACGAAAATCCATAAGCCTGCGGTTCAATAAGCTCCTTAATCTCCTGATATGCCTTCTGCTACTTCTGGCTGTTTCTCAAACTCTGTGATTGAAAGGAACCAGTTTAACGATGACTTAATAGCTCTAACGACAGCAGCAGAGCTTAACTTCATTCCAAAACAGGCCTTCCCGGAGTACTTCCAACAACGGAAGCACCACTGGGAGAAGTGTGTGGCATTCCAAGGATACTACTTTGAGAGTTATTAGGTTTCCGAAGCTCCCGGTCTGCCAGTTTTTTTATTCTACCAAAGGTCGAATACTTCTAAAAGACTTTGCACGCGTACTTTTCAAAACCATATGAGTTTCAGCGCTCTCTAGAAAACCAGTCCCTTGCTTTAACTGCAAATTTTTCACTTTTTTTTTGTATTTTTGTTAACTGTTGTACGTTTTATTGTACAAGCTTGCTTATTTGGTTTCCGCTTTAAAAAAAAAAAAAAAAAAAGAGTGCGAAAATAAGTTCATTCCAATATTTCCCTATGGTTAGTATTGAATCCAACACACTTTTCTTCAAATATCTCGAAAACTCATTTCTGCAGATACTGCCGTTGACATGACCTGCCATGACCATGCCATAACGCAAGTAGTTTTAGTTAGAATTGACGCAAGAAGTTTTGAAAGTATTAGAAATATCTTTATAACGAATCGAAATTAGCATATCACTCACCGGCAACACACAATGATGGCGCATCTTAAAATTAGAAAAAAAAAAAAAAACGTATTAATTACGGTTTTGAAATGAAAATTTAAAGTTTTTTCTGCCAAAAAAAAAAAAAAAAAAACTCGCACAAAGCTAGTTTGCAGAACTGTTTCATGATGGTGTATGAACAATATAATCGATATTAACACATTGCTAAAGTTTCATAAGTAATTTTTTCAAACTTTAACTATGATCTATTAATCTGGACTAAACGAAACCAAACACTAAATATAACATCAGAAATGTTTGGCGCCAATTGTAGAGTTTGAAAAATTTATCAGTTCAACGTACACTGTAAAAACGATTCAGAAACGTTGCTGGAAAATAATAGGCAGCTGATGCGCCCAATTTCAACCAGTAACATATCTTACAAAAACCAGGAACGTTTCCCGATAAAAGTCAGTAACTTTTCTGAAATTTTGGGAAATCGCCCCTTTAAAAGACAGTAGGGAACCTTCTAAAAGAATGAAACAGGTTTTATGTATTTGATTTGAACCTTCCGGTTTGGGGTCAAAACTTCGTGGCCAAAATTTCGCCGGACAAAACTTCGCACCAAAACTTCGCGTGGACAAAACTTGGCGTGGTCAAAACTTCGCGTGAATAAAACTTCGCATGGTCAAAACTTCGCGCGGTCAAAACTTCGCGTGGACAAAACTTCGCGTGGACAAAACTTCGCGCGGTCAACTTCGCTGATTCATAACTTCGTGACTTCGCATATCCAGAACTTCGCGTGGGTAGAACTTCGCGCATTCATAACAATGAACTTCAATAAACATATATAAACTTAGCTAAAAAGTAAAAATTTATCTTTTTTTTGGGGGGGGGGGGGGCGGGGTTATCGTTTAATGATTTCCAGGAACGCATTAGACACACTCTATATAAAGAACTTAATTTTTCATAATGAATTATTTAATTGTGTCGTGCAGTTGCAAAACCGGCCACCTCCAAAAAACAAAATTTTTGGGGAAAGCCATTTTACTATTACATCAAGCATAATCGAGGTCAAAACTAAATCTCTTCGGTTTTTAGTGATATTACGGAAGGGTGTTGGAAAACGTTTATGTAAATGATGGTGGTATGTCGAGGGGGGTATTTATTAATATTTTCATTTTGGATTTCGCCGCTTTTGCAACTCATTTTGGAGTTGGCCGGTTTTGCTACTAATTTGAACTTAAAAATTGCTGTACCTAATTTAGATATTGGGATTTTGTGGTACGATAAACAGAACTCTCAAGAATAAGACAATATAATTTGAAAAATCAAACAGATCAGAACAGCTGACCAGAATTATTTTTAAGTATAATAAAATAATATAAAAATAAAATAATATCATTTAAGAACAACAGTCTCATACTCTTGCAGCATTATCGTCTTCAACAGGCTCACACACTTCTTCCTGATGTTCTTCACAACTACTGTTTTCTTCCTCTTCGCCTGTGCTTCCATTACCTTGAGCAGATGATGCCATCAAGATGTTTTTGTAAAAAATCAACCGCTTGTCAGTCTCCCAGTTCGACCCAAAATGTTTGGTCAGTAAGTTTTGGACATCGCGCACTTTCTGAGGCGTCACCACTAAACCTGGAAATACAGACTTTTTTTGCTCCAACCTCAGTTCTATAGAAAATCTCTCCTTGAACCAGCACCTTATTATTCTGCTTGGTTATGAAAAATCTCTCCGTTGGTGCGAATTTGAAATGCCATTGTGCTGGGGGTTCGAGGATGGTACTGCTGGTTCTCTTCCAATCAAGATCAGTGTAGTCTCTTCCTGGCTTGTACATTGTTCCACTTTTCGAGAGAATGTCGTCAAATTCTGAAGGCTGAACGAGGATCTCAATTTTTTTCGATCTGGAGAAATGAAAGAATGACCAGGAAGGGGGAAAATGACTTCCACTTCTTTAGATGGGTTGGGGCGTAACGAGTCATCCAGTATTGAAGCATGAACATCATTGTTGTGTTTTTGTCTTGGCCACCACAGCCGTCAAGCAACGCGCACCACTGACCAATATTAAACACGACGACTATAAAGCACAGGGAAAGGTAAACAGACTGATGCAAGCTGAAAAAGAACATTCCAGATCTAGCTAATACGGACATAGCCGGTTTTGAAACTCACAGACGAGAGAATTTGGCCGGGTTTGCAGCACATCATGATTTTCAAATGCATGTTAAATGAGGATTTTGCCGGTTTTGCCGTGACTTAAGGTATCCAATAGGTGGAACATGTATCTTAATACCCAAAACACTGAAAAAACATGTTTCCCAAAATTGAGGAGTTGGCCGGTTTTGCAACTATACGACACAATTGCAAGTTAGTTGTGTAAATCCTAAATGAATTTAAGTATAGCAAGTTAATGAAGTAATAAATTGAGACAGATTTTAAGTTTTTTTGAATTTCATGTTTCCTCTCCCCTTTTCCGTGCTGTGGTGAGTTGGAATTATTCCCCCCCCCCCTGTTAAAGTCACACTGAACACTGAAGACTCCATGCAACTTGTCTCTAAACAATAATCAAGGTAATTTAGGTTGCAAAAAAAAAAAAAAAAGGCGGAAATAGTTTCCGTTTTTTTTTTTTTTTAGTTGGGACTTTTACTACTAGTCATTATAATGGAATGATTTTTAAAATTTGTGATCGTTATAACGAGCGTCGACTGTATATGTAATTTAAAGATTTTTTTTTCAATTAAAACTAAAATAATTTATTTTTAAGAAGTTTTATTTAGGTGCGAAAGGTAATGCACGTACATAGTTTTGTTTGTGCAAAGTTTTGTACGCACGAAATTTTGACAGCGCGAAGTTTTGCCCACGCGAAGTTTTGACCACGCGAAGATTTGTCCAAGCGAAGTTTTGTCCATGCGAAGTTTTGTAAACGCGAAGTTTTGGCCGCGAAGTATTATCCGGTGAAGTTTCGGCCGCGAAGTTTTGACCTATTACCTTTTTTTTTTTCCGCAGACGGGAGTTTGCCCTGTTCTGAATTACGATACGCTAAGATTTCTTGATTTTTGCATTGCAACTATGTTGCTTCTTCACACTGTCCCTCTGGAGTAGTGCACGTGTTTTCTTCTTTTTTAAATTTTATTTTCCTTTTTTGTCATGTAATGGCAATATGGATAGGCTGCATTATTACTGAGGTACGTAGATTGTATGCAGCGATGTTTGGAAAATATTGGTATTGATTTTGCGCATCTATTCATTTTTTTTAAAAAAAGAAACTATTTCAAAGTTATTTGTTCTTTTCTCTGATGATTCTAAAATCCCCCCCCCCCCCGCCGAATCAGTAGATCTTTGAGTTCTGGTATCTTTGAGTTGAACCGCACCATTGCTGCGGTCACTCATCTGGTGTTCTAATTCTAAATTAGCTACCAGTTTGTTTGGCTCTCTTGGCTTTCTTAAGAGGTTTTTCGCCTCCAGCTCATGTGATTCCTATTCCGGGCTGATGAGTGCTAAAAAACACGAAACTGCAGTCCTCGGATGGAATAACTGCGCTGGTGGTGTATTTTAAATATTTCTGCCTTAGCAGTGGCTTAGGGCGGTAACTTACTACAAAATTAACTCATATTTTTAGTTCCAAAAATCTAATATTCTACACAATTTTTATACAATAACGACTCAAATATTCTACTTCTGATTTATTTTCTTGTATTTAAATAATGCAAAGAGCAAAATTTTTTGTAAAAATATCCAGAGAGCTGACATTAGATATTGATATCTTACATAAAAAAATATGAAAACGAAAAAAGAGTACTCCGTGAATCAAGCGAGCGAACGAAACGGATCTTTTTAACAATTTGGCACAGAGAAAGAAATCCCCGGAAAGTCATTACTTAGCTAAGGTTTTGTCTGCAAATGAGAAACGAACTTCGGTTGTGGGAAGTTAGCAATGATTCTTCGGAAATGAGATCGGAAACAGTTCATCCTTATAGCATAAAAGTTGTAAGGGTAGGAAGTGTCAGATACGCATGACATTTAATGATTTATTGATTAACTACGTCTGAGATTTTCTCTCATCATTGCAAATTAACATTTATTAATGATTTTCAAACCAATGATAACGTTGCTGTTTAACAAAGAAATGTTTCAGTACAATTTATTTGTATACTTGTTTTTTTCTCCCTTAAAACTGATGTGTTGTCAAACACGATAATTGAGTGTTTTATTACTCTCAGGTTATAAACAAATAGGTTTAGTGTCACAACCATCGGCAGAGTACTACAACTAGGTAACTGTAAATGTGGAAAAAAATTAATGTTTAACTTTTGTTGAAAATATTTGCTTGAAAGAATACATAAATGTTTCTAATTAACAAAAAAAAATAAAAAAAAAATAAATAAATAAATAAATAAATAAATAAAAAATAAAAAAATAAAAAGAAATGAAAGTTCGACAACATTTGAATCGATTATTTCAGAAAGGGCTTAAGTCCTACGGGAATCCATTGGACTTACGCCCTTCCTGAAATAATCGATTCATTTAAGTTAAGCCTTCACAGTCCCCAAAAATCTTGGAAAGCATTAATTTGTTGAGTGCTACTCGAAACAGTTTAATGCCCACTAAGGACGCTTATTAAAAGCCTTTCCTTTTTTCAGAAACATTGTCTTCAGAAAACGCAGATCCTCTGACGCCTGTTGTTAAGTATTGAGTCCTCACACAACACTTAATAACTAACAATCATATATTACGAATTTCAGATTTTTTCTTGCTCGGTAGTCCAAAATGATCTCTAAATTTATTTATTTTTTTTAATTATTTTTTTAGACTAAATTTCCTGCGCCTCTTGCATGAGTTCAAGAAAATTATGAAGCCATGTGATCCAGAGAAATCCTTCAATCTTCTTTTCCTTAATAGGGACACATGCTCCTTTCGTAGCCTTGTGGTTTCTGCAGGTGCTTTAAAACACATACATTTTATTTAGTCTTGCTAGTTTACTACCTATCCGTCAACACTTAAATGTAAACGATTGAATTTGCTAAAACAGGGATTAGTAAAATCGGCTTGTATTATGTGATAATGCTTTTTGGCATTATATCAACTTCTCCTCTTTCAATCCAAACATTAATGAGCTCGCACAATTTCAAGCACCAAAATACCAGAGCTACCATACCCCAGAATTCTAGTTATTTGTAGATAGTTGAAACAGCTTTTCTGTTCCATATAGAAGTTTTTGCATCGGAAGAAAACGGTCGATATATTTTCTTGAATCAGTGATTGGCATTTGATTAATAGTTTCACTGTTCCAAATTTCACTGCTTTTCATTCTGAGGCACCAAATAGAGGTTTTATTTACACTGTACTCTGATGAATAGTGCCTTATACTTATAAATGTTATTATCAGCACAATAGCTGTTAAGACTTGTGATCTAAGCGTATGCTCATGAAAATTCCCTCTAAATATAAAAAACTGAATATGAGTTTACTTTGTAAAATGAGAAATATAACCTCAATGTATTCTGTAGTTGGTATGGATTTTAATTGGGGGTTGTCCCATTGTAATTACAAAAGTTCGGTTTAAGAACCACCTTAATATAATAAGCATTAGGAATTTCTCCCTTTGGTCTCCCCTACTTTGGTGTTTCCCTACTTCCGGGGCATTTCCTATGACATTCCAATAACAGGCAGCAAGCATAGATGAGTTCCCCTTCTTTTCGTACGTTTTTTTCCTTTGCGGAAATGTCTTCATAGAAGCATTCCCCGTGCTCATCCCTCGCAGGGCCACAGTTGCTTGGAAAGTCGAGATGCGATCATAAAACTAATTCCTGTTTATCAAGGAAATGAGAGCTAAGAAAACATTTCAAACATCATATTTGTTGTTATATCATAATGAAAAGGAACTTTTTTTTTGACAGAGTTTAGGCGTACATCAGTGTTATAAGAAATGAAATTAAAATTATATATTTTAACTGAAGGTCTATTCAAGAGGTTTTATTGAGCAATCACGATTGCTTATTGTTCTCACTTGACTGTTTTGATGTCCTTTGATTTTATTTTCCCACCGTCACCCTCTGCACCATCACCGTCGACCGGCTCCTCACGATGCTGCTCCTATAGCGAAAGCCGTCTCCAGGTTTTCATCCATATGCTACACACACTCGCATACATACACAACTACACACACACACACACACGCACGCACACACACATATACACACAAACACATACACACACATACACCTACACATATACACAAACACATACACACACAAATACATACAGACACCTACACATACACACACACAAACACATACACACACACAAACACATACACACACACACACAAACACATACAAGCAACTACCCACACATAAATGCCTGCACACAGACACAAACACATATGCCTACACACTCATACACATACCCCTACACACACATACACATACCCCTACACACAACACACATACCCCCCACACACAAACATACACGCCTACATACATACTCTTGTGATTGCGAAAAACATAATTTGAATTCAAGATGTCAAAATTCAATTTTTTTTTTTTTTTTTGAGTTACCACAACTACACTACACTAAAAATTACATATCTACTAGAATACACAGAACATGATGAAAAGAAAGTTAGAGAGAGTACTCAGCACAACGTAAATTTACTCACTGCTTAGAATTGAAGGTTGACGCGCCGCTTTGTTCAACGGTCATAAATTCTTATTGTAATGCTGTATGAATTTCAAAATCTGCTATAGAACACAGGCCCACAAAGTTTTAAAGAATTAATTATTCCAATAAAAATGCTTGGGAAATGAGCAAATCTGGACACAA
Source organism: Uloborus diversus (assembly GCF_026930045.1). Lineage (NCBI taxonomy): Eukaryota > Metazoa > Arthropoda > Arachnida > Araneae > Uloboridae > Uloborus > Uloborus diversus. Next base: position 14,696,395 of record NC_072740.1, read on the forward strand.
AATGACGGATTTTCTGTATATCTCTGCTTCGTTTACAGTATCATTTCTAAGTAAAACTAGCATAAAAGCTAGTCATAAATCAAGCCCTAGATCGTAGCTTAAGTAGAGATACGTCCGCCATCTTGGGGCTAAATGTCGCTTTCTCCTTATGTCTGCTATGATTAAGTAGTGTGTTTTGCATCTTCATTGTGGTGCTTCTTGATTGTAGATTGACATGGAATTTAAACGAAATTATTACCAGGAAGAAAAGCACGCTACTTCACCATAGCAGACATAGGAAAGAAGTGGCATTTATCCCCAAGATGGCGGACGATTCATTACCTTTAAGCTATGATTCAGAGCTTTAATCACAAACTAATGATACTAAGTGAATGTAATCATATAAAATGATTAAAATCACCTCTCACTCTATGAAACTACTGACAAAAAATAACCTTTAATGCTACCCCACTTAATCTTATATCAACTCCTTTCGTCTACGTGATGCAATAAACGAACAGTTTTCATAGAAATTTAAAGATACCTCTTCAAGTAACTCTATTTATTTATAGTATTACTACTTAATAATGGATGCATCTTCATTTTTCATTATAAACTGAAAAAAAAAATAATGGAATGTTTTCTCCAATACATAATTATAGAAATATTTGTTATAGTACTGGCTAGGATGACAAAATACTGAAAGATTCTTATCCGTTTAATCCGACCGCTATGATTCTTTATCTCTTGCATTGGTACATTACTTCGAATCAATGCAATAAAACGACCAACAGTTTCTAGTGCTGCTGACGTCCCAACAATTCAGTCGTATAAGATTGTTTGTGAAGATAATGGCTGATGGAACATGCTGCTCGTTTTGAGCTCCTCCATTATCTTTTGTTAGAAATTGATAGACAATGGCAGGAAAAAGGTTAAAAAAATGCCTAAAGCGAAAGAAAGAGAAAAAAACTATTGGTTATACGATACTTCCTCTAGATATCAGTTTGCTTTTTCCATTTATCTAGCCAAATCGTCTTCTCCTTCGTCGAAATTGATTCTCTCCACAAATGAGATTGAATGTAATGGCTAAAAATAAATGATTTTCCTGAGAAATTCGGATTCTCATACAGACATTTATTTGTTGTACTTTATTTAATTAAGACTCTGGAATGAAAACCCACAAATATTTTTACGATTTAGAATTAGAACGTACTTCTGAGAGTACCAAGGTCCTAAAGTCCCATATATATATGTATATATATATATATATATATATATATATATATATATATATATATATATATATATATATATATATTGGGGAAAGAGAGACACATGTGTGAACTGTTCCCATATCCTGTCCGTAATATTAATAATAGTCTAGCATATTATAAGTGCTATAAAAATGTTTAAACATTTATAATTATTATTTATCTTTACTCATATTGTAAATTCCTCGATATTTATTGTTATTGTTAAATACTTATTTGTTTTTCTGTCATTATTTCTTTTTTTAAAATTATTTTGTTACTAAATAGTTTTTCTACAATTTACTGTTATATAAGACGTGCAGGAAATAAAAATACGGAAAATAGTTTCATCTTTATTTAGTTAAAAACGAAAGTTTAAAATCAATTTAAAATTCATTATCGTATACTGCGTAAAGATTAACGCAATATATCTAGTGTACAAATAAGTTTTAAAGGGTTTCTTTTACAAGTTTGACGCTTTATTGTGAAAAAACGGTTTCATGTTAAGTTTTCGAAGCATTGTCCATCGTTGGCCTCAACCTTTTCCCTTCTTTCTGGCAATTTTCGGATGCCTACTCGAAAAAACGATGCGTCTTTTGATGCAATCCTCGAATCGATCCAATTTTGGACTTCTTCAAAAGAACATAAGTTATGATCTTCAAAAGCATGTGTCATCGACGAAAACAAATAATAGTCGGAAGGGGCAATGTCTGGCCTATATAGCAGGTGTGGTAGGATTGCCAGTTCCAAGGTCTCGAGATATGTTTTAACCAGAGGAGCAACATATGGCCGAGCGTTATCCTGTTGCGAAATTACTTTGTCGTGTCTCTGCTTACATTGTGGTCGTTTTTCCCGCAGTGCTCGGATCAAACGCATCAATTGAGTTCGGTAAAATTGTTTGAAACCAGTCTTCGTCCAATATAGCCTCCAATTCGGTATCTTCAAACTTTTGTGGCTGTTCACCGTGAGCTTTGTCATTGGTATTGAAATCACCACTTCTAAAACGTCTATACCAGGATTCACGTGTGGAAATCTATGGTGCATGCCGCCCGTCAGCTTCTTGCAGCATTCGATCGCCTTCAGCTGTACTTTTCTTGAAATGGAAGCAAAAAAGTGAACTTTCCCGCAAATTGTATTTTGTTGGCACAAAACTTGACATATTCAGAGCACACAGAAACTGTGCTGTTTCCACTTCAGCGAAATATCACACACTGAAAATGTAAGCCAGACGATGAGGTGATAAAATGAAGTTAAATGCAACATTGTCCGTTTCGATTTAATACCAGTGACCCCATCATTTGAAAATCCTTTAAAACTTATTTGTACACCAGATATAACAAATATAATCTTTGCATAGTAAAATATTCTTTGTATTGTGTAGTCTTATCAGTTTTGGTCTTGTCTATCCAATATGCCATGAAACTTCAAAATTTAACAGTGAGAAGAATTATAGTGTTTGGAAAAAAAATATTTTCTTAATGACACAGTATAAGTTACAAACCCAATGTAATTTGTATATACAGGATGGTTATAAAATAACGTGAGGTGTTCAGAGCCCTCTAGCGAGCGAAGTAGTGGACGAAACATTGCCAAATTTCATGGGCATGCACAGTAGACCACGGGATTTCGATTTCTGAAATAAAAAAAAACATAGTACAAAAAATCACCACCAGGGGAAATTTTAGCGATGAAAAGGTGTATTACTGTGACTATTGAAGGATTAAATGCTAACTGATAATATATGCATCAATTTTATTCACAAAATATGATGTTTACCAACAAGTGAGGTTCAATATGATCAACATCGAGATTTTCCAGGTTCTGAATACAATGCACAATAACTTCCACACCTCTGGGGGGGGGGGGGAGAATTAATTTAGCCTACATGTAACATTTTTCTAGTTATGAAAGTTGTGATATCGGGAACATGTCGCAGATACACTACGCCATTACGAAATCCCCATGGTTAAAAATCACAAGGTGAAAGATTGGGCGACCACGGTTTCCATACCGTAGGAAATGCATAAATAATAAAATTGCTATTAAAGAAATGTTGCCGCCCTGCACTCAGTACTTAAAGCCCAACATGGGGTGGTGCACCATCTTACGTGAATATTATTCAGAAAGAAATCCTTGCTGCCGCGCCGAAATTTCTTCCTGAAGATTTTTGGTAAAATTTTTCTCTTATTAAAAATTGAAATTCCTTGTTGGTTCTATTGAACCTCATTTGTAAGCAACAATTATTTGTAGCAAAAAACTTGATGTGTGCTTTTAATTGGCATTTTTTGGCATTTAAGGGGGGCCGGGACACAAAAATCGTTAAAATTTTTAATTTTTTTTATCATTTAAAAATTTATGTTTCTATCTTTATTAAAACAACAGATATAATTCTTTTCGTTGCCCGCACCTAACTAATGTGTATTTAACTTTAAAACTTTAAACGCGTTTTTCTCCATGATGCAATTTTTCCCGATTTCTTGCATTCAAACTCTTATAAATCAGGAACCAATGAAGATAAAGTAATGAAATTTGGAGCATGTCTTTTTCAAACAGTTTACTTTAATTTTTATTCGGCGATTTTGAAAGAAACGTTTACTGCAAAAAATATGATTTTTTGAAAAAAAAGTATCTTCGAATTTTTTGAAATTTTTCTTCAAATATTTTTTATTGAATCAATATTTTTAAAATCGCCGAATAAAAATTAAAGCTCAGCTATTTGTGCATACTTTTTTGAAAAAAAATTGAAAATTGATCGACAATATTTTGAGTAATAGCAATTTAAGGCAACCCCATGTAAAAAAAAATTAAATTTAAATAAAAAAAGTTTTTTTCATATTTATGTTGTGATTTCGCTTATTAATTAGATGGTGGATCAGTGTAAAAAAATTCAAAACTCTAAAGTATACAATAAAAATTTTTTCAAAATGTGTCCCGGGCCCCCTTAACTCTTCAGTATTCGCAAGTAATACGCTTTTGCAGTGCCAAAATTCCCCCTGGTGGTGACTTTTGGTACTATTTTTACTGTAAAAATCAAAATCCCATGGTCTGCTATGTTCGCTCATGAAATTTGGCGATGTTTCGTCCAATACTTCACTTGCTAGAGGGCTCTGAACATCTCACGTTATTTTATAACCACTCTGTACGTATATGTTTCATATTAAAGAATTTTTCGTTGAAATATGATGATTTTGTCCTGTATTTTTCAATCGTGTTCATATGTGCCCTCTTGTTGGGACAGATGTGAACAGTGGAATACATTTTTTTTAAAATACTATAAAGCAAAGAAATCTCACTAGGCCATCTCACTAGGAAAAGACAATTCAATCCTGGAGATATTTTTGCTGTGAGAAATTGTTAATATCTTTTGAAAAGTTAAAGAAAATGATTTTGCTTTTCGTTCGGAAAAGTTTAGAGTGACTGAAATATTTCCTGAAAATATATTTTTATTTAAATGCAACATGGATAATGTGATAAGAAAGAGATGCAATGAAATTATTTATACTTTTGATTAGTGCATTTACATTCCCTTCCAATCTTTTGTCTATGTAAGCCTCGTAGTATGAAAAAATTTGCGTTTATATATTTTCCATATTACCTGTTTTTTAAATGTGAGCAAATAGCGTGGTTTCCCAGGTCTTAATTGCTTTTACTCACTTTTCTTTTCGTAAAAGAGTAGCAATTTAGCTTGTCAGTCTATTTAGTAAATCTTTCAATAATAATCTATAGATATAAAAATGGATGCATGTGGCAGTGTGTATGTTCCTTACACGAATTCACTTTAAATCGGATCTTTGCCGAATTGGCATTGAAGTCCTTTCATAATCAGGAATTCACATTTATTTTTCTTTTAAAATTTTTGAAAAGTTCAACAAGATCAAAATTTCAGTTTTGAGTTATAAAGTTACTCTTTTCTACACGTTGACAAAAATTTTTTCGCTATTTTATAAAATACGAAATTGAAAACCTTACAAAATTTATTGCTTAAAGGAATTAAAAAAAAATCTTCTCTATGAACTGTGTATTATATGTTGTGTTAGTATGACTTAAAACAAAAATACTTAATATCTGAAGTGCGGAAATGAAAAATACAATTTTTACAGTATACCAGATCGTATTATATGAAATTCAAGAAAAAAAATCAAGCAAAGAAAAAAAATCGGTTTTCTAGTTTAGTTATTAGTCACTACCATGATTTCTTAATAAATAACAGTTAAAGATGTTCCATAATAAGATTATACATTTGCTAGTCTATTGCAAGAGGTAGAAAAATAACGAGAAGAAACTGAAGGGTACATACGAAAATTTCATTTTTTTTTACCGTAAGCCTAAATATTTTTTACGTTTTAGCACATTGGCATGTGAGGATCATCAACTTTTGCTTTGAACGTGACTGAAACTATAGAGGTGATTCCTACTTTGCTCAAATTTTTCTCCCTAAGCGGTCAGAATGTTTCAAAATTTAACTTCGATTTCATTAATAAATCATTTCATAATGAACCCTTTTCGGAAGGAAAAGCTAAACAAAAAAATTCCTTCCTCCAGTAAATTCTGTATTCAATTTCAAATGCTTTACGTGTAAGAAAATCACATATGTACAATGCGTACTGTTTATATTATCAGGAGTTATTTAGAATGCCGTTGCAGCAACGACTAAAATATATTTAGGTAAATATAAAAAAAATATTAGTGTGTGGCATGCGTACTGGAAAAACGATCGAGTCTACAAACATTAAATTTTCCATACAAGTTTAGTTTTTGCCGAGATTGTACACTTCTGCCCCAGATTTTGATAAACTAGATTTTTTTTAATGATATTTCATGATTTTATAATCTGGAACACGTTTCACCTTTTCCTATTTTATCAAAGAAATTCTTTTGGCCTAATTGTAGAAGAGTCACTTTTAAATGTGATAGACTTTTTTTAAAGCATCAATATTGAAATTATTTTATATATTTCAAAAAGATGATTTAAAACGCGATTTCTATGACATTCCGACATTGCTTTGGGCCAAATTTGACATAAAAAACTCAGTTATCGTCAAATAAAGCAGTAAGAAGCAAAGGCATGTACGAGAAAAAATTTAAAACGAGCTGATGTGTGCATCACATGACTTCATTTTACTCCATTTCAATGTCATTTTCTCATTATTGGCAGTTTTAATATGATTCAATAGTTTACTCTCTAAATATCACCAACAATGGCCAAATTGGAACCAGATTAAAAAAAAATAATAATAAAAAAATCGCCAAATTTGCCGCCAAGTTAGCGACAAAACTTGGCGATAAAAAAACTGGCGATATATCGCCAAGTGTCCGCCAAATTATAACACCACTTGAGTTTACATCGAAATTATCAATGATTTCCCCCCAAAAAGGGGCAAAAGACCCCCCTTGGAGCATACGAATGCAACCAAAAAGGAAGGTGCACAACTAGACCTCACTAGGAATCTACGTACCAAGTTTCAACTTTCTAGGACATTCCGTTCTTGAGTTATGCGACATAAATACACACATACGCACATACGTACATACAGACGTCACGAGAAAACTCGTTGTAATTAACTCGGGGATCGTCAAAATGGATGTTTCGGGTGTCTGTACATTAATAGGTACATATCCACGTGTGGTCGGTTTGAAAAAAAAAAAACTCAACATTCATTTGGGGGTGAGCAAAATGGAAATGAAGGCCGATTTTTGGGTGAAAATGTTTTCGCGAATACAATACTTCCTTTTTTGTAAAAGGAAGTAAAAATGGAGATAACCAATGCAAATGGTAGGTTAACTTCGCCTCTGTCTTGAGGCAAGATATAGTGCTAGCAGCCCTGGTAGTTGCTGCTATACAGCATGATTAAGAAAAAAAATTCAAAGCCTCCTAGGACCAGAACTTTAAGATAGTTTTATTCAAAACTTGAAAATGTCCGCTTACTTTCCTTTGCTTCTCACTGCCTCAATTGGCATCCAAATCCGACGCCAAATTCCAAGTAGCCACTGAAGTTGTTCGCTTTGCGGGCGCAGCTCGTTTGGTTCATACAAAGATATTTATAATTAGTACAAGAAAATCTCCCGTCAAGGTATGACGGGCGAAAATTGCTTTTACATTTGAACGAAGCAATTGCCGATTTGGTAATTTTTTATAATTTAAATTTTAACCCTAACTCCAGTGGATTAACATTAAACTCCAGTAGTTAGATTTAATTATTGACCACTCTTTCGTTTCTTCATTCTCTTGAAATGACAGTCTTACCAGTAAAACAGTTAAGTAACCGGATCCAGTTCAGCCTTGTTCAAATGAAGCATTTATCTGCATGTCAAACCTTAGCAAAAATGTTATCAAATTATCAGGCTATGACGCGAGTTTCATTGTTGATAACGTCAGAGCGTTACTCGATCAGTGAATTCGCTATTTTATATATATATATATATATATATATATATATATATATATATATATATATATATATGAGGATTGCTGTTGTTTAGGCTTTGCGACAACTCAGTTGCTTGCATTTCTCTTAATGTTTACTTTTTTAATTTCTTGTTATATTTTCAGATTATTACTAATGAGTTTAATTACATTTTTTACCTGCTACTAAATATTATTTCACCTGAAGATTTACTCTGTTTCTTTCTGAAAGAGTCTCTTATTTAAGAAGTATCTGCCTTTGTATTTCGTTTACTGTTATGAACTTGTTTAAGGTAAATTGCATTAATGAGTTTTTGGATATTTTCCTGAATTAAATATTCTTTAATCTGGATAATTATTTATTTAGTTTCTCAAAGTGTTGTTAAAATATTTATTTCATTGCATTTCATTTAGTGTTCCAAAGTTCTTAAATGTCCGATACATTAATAACTTTGTGCTAGTGATCTCTTACTAAATTATCTCCCATTTTTTCTTTCTTTTTATTTTAAATATTTTATTAAGACAATCATCTATAATAAGACGAACGATAAAATTTTCCCTCTACATTAAAATTAAAAAAGAATTTTTTTTCTCATTTTAAGTTTTCTTTTGCCTACTTTAAGGCAATTAGTATTTTCATGCGCTCAGAAGACCGAAACAAAGGACTACATCTAATTATTCTGACAATGTTCATGTAACGATTATAAAATATTTTACAGAATTTTTATAAGAAAAATGCCTCTTGATTTTACCTAAAAACATTTTTTTTGAATAGTGAAATAAATTAACAGGGCTAAGTGTGAACATTATTTTGAAACTACATTACTGCCCATTAAAATTGCTACATCAAGGACGCGAAGCGCTACATCCTTGAAATTTCCACGATAGGAAGTAGATGCTGTGATACGCAAATTATTAGATTTTCAACGCATTCGTGAAAAATTTATGGCGGGGGAGCCACCCACGATGCGCTTAACTAAATAAATTAAATAGTAGGTTTCTCACACACAAACTGCATTTGAACATTGTTTTCGTAAGGCTACGTATGAACATTATTTTGAAATTACACGACTGCCCATTAAAATTGCTACAAGGAAGCGACGCGCTACATCCTTGAAATTTCCACGATAGGAAGTAGATGCTGTGATACGCAAATTATTAGATTTTCAACGCATTCGTGAAAAATTTATGGCGGGGGAACCACCCACGATGCGCTTAACTAAATAAATTAAATAGTAGGTTTCTCACACACAAACTGCATTTGAACATTGTTTTCGTGAGGCTACGTATGAACATTATTTTGAAATTACACGACTGCCCATTAAAATTGCTACAAGGAAGCGACGCGCTACATCCTTGAAATTTCCACGATAGGAAGTAGATGCTGTGATACGCAAATTATTAGATTTTCAACGCATTCGTGAAAAATTTATGGCGGGGGAGCCACCCACGATGCGCTTAACTAAATAAATTAAATAGCAGGTTTCTCACACACAAACTGCATTTGAACATTGTTTTCGTGAGGAAAAGTTGCAATTCCTGTGTAGGAAAGACGTTTTTGACTTTGATAGTGGTTGAATCGTAGTCCACAAACATCACGGTTTACTGTATCGCAATATTGCTGCTGACATCGGTCTACATCCTGTGACTGCTGAATATGGAATTGCCGAGTTTACGAGGGTTAGAAGAAAGTATTGTACGGTACGTAAAGTATATATAGTACGGAAAGTAAAGTGCAGTACTTTTCAGAGGTCGGATGTTACTAATAACGGGGAAAACGGACATCTTGTCCATGGGGCCTACATAGATCCTTACTTGTAAGATATTCAAGTTCTCAGTTTCTTAGAATACTGTTCAGAACATTGTTATTCTATTTCATAGGAGAATAGGGAAGTTTTCGATTTTTCAATTTTATTTTTATATGACAGAGTAATATGTATGAACATCATATGTGAAAAAAATTTTCGATACGATAATTAGTTTTTTTTAAATTAATTTTTGAAGTTCAAGCGATTGTGACGTCAAATGGCACAGGAAGTGACGTCATGTGCTCTTCCGCCTCGCTGAGCTGACAAGGAGAAGCCGAAGGAAGTGCAGTTGGCTTCCTTTAAGACGCGGACTTTCTAGAGCATTAAACCTCTCATCCTCTCGAAAATATTCGAATACCATCATTGATGTTACTTGAGGAAGATTATTAGATTGTGCTTTAACGAATCCGTCCTCCATAGTGTGTTCAAAAGGATTATTGAATTTCTAAAAAATAAAAATATCAGCGCGCTCAAAATATCCGTAGCGGAAACAAGGGATCTTCGGCGGAAGGCTGCCCATTAGTGCCCCGTGACGTAAACTCGTGACGTTTCAGAAAAGCTCACTTTTGCGCGTGGAGTTTTAAAAATTCATAAAAAATCCATCATGGAGTTTTAAAATTCGACGATGGTGAATTTTTTAGTTTTGAGGGTCAATTAACAATATCCAATAGTCAAAATAGGAACATATAATAGGTTGCAACTTCCCTAAATATCTTTGGCATGCTATTTAAATGCTCAAAGGCTTTTCGGAACATTTTTAGCCTATTTAAGATAGTTATTAGTGATGATAAGATTAAGTTGTCCCAAGCCAGAACTAAATTAATACTGACTGCTCGTTTACGACTGCCTGATACTGTCGCTTTACTCCTACTATACCATCCGTCTGTAATCTATAAGCGAGCTGGATGCAGATATTGTCTGATTAATGCTCTATATTATCGTCGCTATGGTACTTAAAATTAATGTAGTTTCTAGTCAAAGTAAAAGATTAATAATAAGTTTTAAGTCATTTTCCGAAGCTTTAGCTGAAACAAAACTGCAAGCATGTACCGACTGCCCGTTTACAGTATCCAGATAATGCAGTTCTCTCCTACTAGAGATCATTAGTCTGGAATAGTGTAAACGAGCTGGGAGCATACGTCCTCTCATTGAACTTCAACTACCAGTATAAAGGTAATCTTAGCTTCATTGGGAGGCCAGCTCACTCATGGGTATATCAGACTGATGATTTATAGTAAGACTGAAACAACAGCGTCTGGATTGCCCAACACGACTTTTCATTTGGCGGTATAGTAATTAGTTTTCATGTTACAATTTTGGTCAGTCTCTCAAATCCTGAAACACTTCAGAACGAATATCAGAACAGCTTACTCTCAATTTCTGAGGTACTTATTTAGCACTCTTATCATATATTTTACCAGATAATCAAATGCTTAAATTCCTCAAAAAGCTTTTTGAAACATTTTCATTTCATTTTATAAAAGAGCTATCAAGCATTAATGTTACAAATCTGGACATTTACTGCCACTCCCGAATTTCCTAGCGGCATCGTTGAACTTTGCTATCTAATTTTAGTGTCAGAATTATGAAATGTACTTGTAATGTAGTCCCTAGGGCTCCATTGTTATTCCCTATTCCTTATTTCAAATTCAGATACAAATGTGCATTACGTTTCATGATCAAATAAAAGTTGTAATCCTAAAATGCTAAATAAGTGATACTGTTAAAGGTATTAGAATGGTTAATATTCGGAACTAATTTAATAAGAATACGTTATTAATTCTTCTTAATACGTGAATGTCACTTATTTTCTAGTTATCTATATGTGTTGATTAATATTTGAAAATTACTACATTAAATGAAAGCTGTAAGCATGAATTATGTATTAGTCGTTATTAATATCGAATTACCAAAATGCAAACAAACAGCAATACAGTCTGACTTGAGTTATATAATGATTAAATTTATGCGTTAAATTAGAGATTCTTGAATTATTTAAAAAAGGGTAGTTTTAGCTTGTGTGAACATGTAATATTCATACGTATTGCTTTATAATTTTTAAATAAAGTGAACGAAATTTCAGTCTGTCTTTTTTTTTTAGTTTTTTCTTAAATTATATACCTGCATGAAATTGGTAATTTACATCATAAAAGTTTAAAAATTTACAGGATGTTGCTATACAGTACGGTTTCTTCTCTTAAATATAACCTTGATGCCAAACCCGAAAAATCAGCACTTTATTTCAGAAGATTACATAGAAGATTCTTTGAAGCTTTGCCTTTCCCTAAAACCCTTATTAGAGAAAGCTTGATTGTAATAAAAAATTTTATAAAACAAAATCGAACCGACTTCAAAAATTGCAGCTGGACATTGCTCTGAAAAGTAAAAATAATTTCATTCTTCGAACAGCACGTATACTACTTTTTCAATATCATTTTTGAAGTCAGTGCAAAAATGATAGGTAAAATAATATGAAACTCACAAATATGTTGTTACAAATGTTGTATGCGAATTCTATTGAAGAACCTGGATCCATTAAAATTTACATTTGTAATTGAATTGTGTTAAAGTTTGATTTTATCTACTGTTTTTGCGCCGACTTCAAAAATTATGTTCAAAAAGTAGTAGACATGCTGTTCAAAGAATGAAATTATATTTTTTTTCAGAGCAATTTACTGCTGCAGTTTTTGAAGTCCGTTCTATTTTTATATTTAAAAATTTTTATTTCATTCTTTTTAGTGTAAATGTATTTCAAAAATAGTATGTCACCATCACTAAAATTCACCCTATTTTTCATGCAAATCCTGAATATAAAAAGTTTTAAACTACGGCACTAAAAAATAGTCCTAATCACAAATACCAGAGATTGAGAGGTATATACTAGTGATGTGCCGGATCGTTAAAAAAGTAGATCCGCGGATCCGGATCATTAGTGTCAAGATCCGCGGATACGGATACGGATCTCAATTTTTTTTTGCCCAATTCAACTATCCAAGTGTAAAATTTATTACGGAAGTTATTCCCGTCATGATAATAACACTGTTTCTTCAAAAAATGTCATCTACGGCGAAAATATAATAAAGACTGATTTACTCTTTAAAGAAATCTCCGTTAAAATTGAGGGAGAGTTGGAAGGAACGGGTGAGCGCTACATTAATGCTTAGGTAGAATGTAAAAAAAATATTTCTAGCTGGCTCGATAGATGTAGGATACAGGATACAAGAGTGTAAAACTGCTACTGGATAGGCTAGAAATAATTTTTCGCATTTTATTTCAGCATAAATGCAGCGCTGACCCATTGCACCCAAATTACTCCGACCGACGGAATAACAAAGCCGGGAACACTTTTACAAACAATAAATAAAGAATTTTGTCTCCTTTTTTTTATGGATGCCAAGAAAAACCAAAATGAAGAGTAACAGAATCTCCAAAGAAATAACAAAAACTAATATTAAACTAAAATTAAAAAAAAGTCTCAGAGAGCCGTTGGCTTCTGAAATGATACCTTATAATTTAAATAGGGAATAAAACCTAATTTAAACGGAACTTAAGAGTCTTTTATTCAAATATTTAAGAATTTTTAGATCAGAAAAGATGCGTTCAAGATCCGTCAAAAAAGTAACGGATACGGATGCGAATACAGATCTTTATTTTTTTCTCGGATATCCGTGGATACGGATACGGATATTCGGAACATCACTAGTATATACTGCCATTTTTTTTTTTGCATTTTGTCATCTACTGTACGTCAGCTTTGTTGTACAAGCTTGCTTATTTGGTTTCCGCTGAAGAAAACGTCTAATTCCAACATTTTCCTATTATTAGTATGTGGAATCTAACACACATTACTTCAAATATCTCGAAAACTCAATTCTGCAGATACTGCGGTTTATCTGCCCACGGCAGTACACACGAGAGACAGATAGGTCTAAAGCTCATTCATTATGAGGTTTTTTAAAAAAAAAAATATGACACCCAACTCAGCATCAAAAAATCTGTGATTGAACATTAAATTTTATGGCTCATTTATTTATTTCATTTTCAAATTAGAAACCAAAACTATTAATAATAATTAAAAAATAATAATAATAATTTGAATTTTGACGTTTTGAATTCAAATTATGTTTTTCGCAATCACGAGTGTGTATATGTTGGCGTGTGTGTTTGTGTGAATATGTGTGTATGTATGTGTGTGTAGGTGTGTGTGTGTGTGTATGTGTATGTTTGTGTCTGTGTACAGGCATGAGTGTGTGGGTGTGTGTATGTGTGTATATGTAGGCGTGTGTGTTAGTGTGGGTATGTGTGTGTAAGTGTGTGTGTAAGTATGTGTGTAGGGGTGTGTGTGTTTGTGTAGGGGTATGTTTGCATGCGTGTGTGTGTAGGATATGGACGCAACCGGGAGACGGTTTTCGCTAGAGGAGCAGCATCGGGAGGAGCCGGTCGACGGTGGTGCTGCTGAGGGAGGCGGGGGGAAAATAAAATCAGCGTAACGCCAAGGACAGTCAAGTGAGAACAATAAGCAATGTGATTGCTTAAAAAAAATAGAAGCGTCCAAATTTTCAGATTATAATTATTTGTTTCACTTCGTATATCTGTTTACGAAATATTATTTGGCACAAGCAGTAACTTTTAGTTTATGTGTTCATTGTTTAGATATTATTAAATCAATTGTTTAACTAAACCAACTCATACTTGCTTAATGAAATTATTATTAACGGTTTGTGAAATCTCAAAATACTTCGGGGTAAATAATGTCAGTCTAATTCATGTCTAAGTGTTTCTTTGGGGAAGTTATTGTGTACATAAAATGCTTGACATTGAAAATGCAACACCAAAGAAAGAGTGTTCAGAAATGTATGCAAATTTTAGAGTAGACGTACATCACTGAGTTATGTTAATGATGTGAAATGCGCAGCCCTCCGACGCACGTGAAGTAAGATATAAGGGAAGGAACTTGCAGAGTTGGCAATATTCGTGTTGTTATTTCTGACTGGAGAATTATCGAAGAAATTTTGTTTTTGTTTTGGAGGATACGTGTAACACGAGAAAAAGCCAGGCCGCCGTTAACGAAGGCATTTCCAGCAGATAGACGATTTTACGAGGGGTATAGTGATCGGGCATAGAAGGGGAGGTTAGTTCGTATGTCAAATCGCAGCTGATACCCACATGGATGCGAGCATGGTGCATCGGCTGTGCCGAAGATGGTTGGACGAACAAAATGTGGCAAGATAGAGGGGTGCAGGGGCAGCCAGAGTGACGTCAGAACGCGTGGATTGACGCATCCACCGACAAGCTGTAGAAGACCCACAAGTCATTTGTTCCTCGATTCTGCAGCAGGTGTAAAATACCCCGGGTCAACCAGAACCATTTCCCGTCGTTTGGTCGCACGTGGTCTGCAATCACGGCGTTCTCTAAGAAGACTGCCATTGACCCCACAACATAGACAGCAACGTTTAGTATAGTGCCGTACTAGAGTGACGTGGATGACAGAATGGCGAAATGTCGTGTTCTCAGATGAATCCCGCTTCTGTTTGTCCAGTGATATTCACCGCATACGTGTGTGGCGTCGACGTGGAGACAGATCTAATCCGGCAGTTACTGTGAAACGTCCAACCGCACCACAACGTGGTGTAATGATTTGGGGCGCAATTGCGTACAGCTCCATATCACCTCTAGTTCGTATTCAGGGTACTATGACGGCCCAACGATACTTGGATAATGTGCTGCGGCCGGTGGCAATCCCTTACCTTCAA
The DNA here is from genome assembly GCF_026930045.1 of Uloborus diversus. Lineage (NCBI taxonomy): Eukaryota > Metazoa > Arthropoda > Arachnida > Araneae > Uloboridae > Uloborus > Uloborus diversus. Next base: position 14,711,588 of record NC_072740.1, read on the forward strand.
GGGCTACCTAATGCAATTTTTCAGCAGGATAACGCCCGACCGCACAGTGCTAGCATCTGCCAACATGCTTTCCAAGGCACACAGATGCAATGACCTCGCCACCATACTCTCCTGACCTGTCACCAATCGAACATGTGTGGAATGTGATTGGACGCCGTTTGCAGACTCTGTCCCTGCCTCGTTCAGAAGACGAACTGTGGCAAATGGTTGAAAGGGAATGGAGAGCCATCTCTCTGGACACCATCCGAACCCTTATTGGCTCTATGCCTAGACGTGTTTCTTCGTGTATCGCTGTCCGCGGTTGTCCTACATCCTACTGAGCCGACGCCGTTCTCGCTCTGTATTCTGCTTATCATTTTGAAATTAAGATCATTTATTATTCCTTGCTGTCTTGTCTTTTTTCCAAATTTCACCACTTTCTGACCATTCCTTCTTGGTGTTGCATTTTCAATGTCGAGCAGTGTAATTCATCGAAATCCACTCATATGCCCTAAAATCCAGCCTTGGCAAAATTTTGTACGTTTTTTTTCTCTTTTTTTTTTTTTTGCTGCCGCTAAAAATCCTACGGCTTTTAGTTGTTTTTTTTTTTTGCCCCCCCTCCCCAATTTTTCAGTCCCGATTCCCGCCTCTGGTTGCAACACATGTATTAGAGGTACTTCAAGTGGCAACTTTTAACAAAGGCTCTAAACCTTTCCTAAAAAACTTATATCTGTGTGAAATTCGTATTTGTACTATAAATTTATGACCTGTATCGTAAACATCTATTTCTGGCGTAGTGTGCATGTAAAGCGTCTGCATTGCGATTGTGACCAATGTTCCTATATGACTCTTGCTTCATATCTTCCCTTTTTACCCCCCTTAAAGTTTTGTCTAAGATATCAGACTCACCCTGCATTTAGGTAAAATCTTATGCACCCTCGACACAGCTGGATGTTGGGTTCAATTATTATAAAATTTTGGTGCAAAATTTCCGGTAGAGGAAAACACGAATTGTGCTCACACGTAAAGCGAATGTTCTCAATTTTTCATTAGACTCATCATCGCTCGAATAATAGGATCTGAGATGGCTCCTTGGTATTTAGATATTATTTGACTACTTTGCCCTTAGGCGTAACGCTAAGAGGTGAGGTGATGCGGAAAAATGTATTTGACTACTTTTGAAATATCATACCATACGTGCGAGAAGTACACTACGTGGCATTATTGTGTGGTGTGCGCTCAGACAGCACATAATTTAACTTTTCCTCCGATCCTTCAGTCCTCTTGGCTTAGCGGTTAAAGCGCAAGGTTAGCGTCACAAAGGTGCGTGGATCAAACCCCTCCACGTACAAGCACCGCTTACTGTGCTTGCACATCCGTACGCCACACATTCATAATGTAGCGTACGCTCAGAAAGCACATGTCCCGACACATCTCCGAGCCTTAAGAACCTTTTGGCTCAGCGGTTAAAGCACTGGTTTACCATCACAACTGTCCGTGGATCAAACCCCGCCACGTACAAGCCCCGCTTACTGTGCTTGCACATCCATACGCTACACATTCATAATGTAGCGTACGCTCAGAAAGCACATGTCCCGAACCATCTCCGAGCCTTAAGAACCTTTTGGCTCAGCGGTTAAAGCACTGGTTTACCATCACAACTGTCCGTGGTTAAAATCCCCCGGCGGACACACACCGCTAACCCCGTGACCACATTAAGAAAGTCTCATAATTGCATCAGTCTAAGTTTGATGAATCCGCTAGCATAATCTTTACTAATAATAAAGCTGAAAGTCTCTCTGTCTAGATATCTGGATCTCTCTCTGTCTGGATGTTTATATCTCTGTCTATCAGGATCTTTGTGACGCGCATAGCGCCTAGACCTTTCGGCCGATTTTCATGAAATTTGGCACAAAATTAGTTTGTAGCTTGGGGGTGTGCATCCCGAAGCGATTTTTCTAAAATTTGACTTTGTTCTTTTTCAATTCCAATTTTAAGAACATTTTACCGAGCAAATTATCATAACGTGAACGAGTAAATTACCAAATTATCATAACGTGGAACCGTAACATTGGCGAGCAAATAAACATAGCAAATTGGCGGGAAATTCATCATCCATTTTTTGTAAATATACAGGCAACCCAAATGACCTTTTAATTTTCTTCTACGGGCAAAGACGTGCGGGTACCGCTAGTGGTATATAAAGCTACAAGTAGGTTTCTTTTTGCAAGGAAAATATTTTGGAAATGATTGAATTAAAGAAACTTGTTATTTTCTAGATACCAGATATTGAATGGTTAATCAATGTAAGACAAAAATTTAAAAAATCTGCCAAAATTTTAAAATGAGTTAAATCAAATAAAAAATTCTGTTACATAATTTAATCTCAGAATTATTTCTGAAATATTCCTGGCATATTTCCAAGAAAACGTTTTTGGGTTTCTCATATCTTATCGAAAAGTCCAATTTTTAAATGTTGGGTTCGTTGAAAAGTAAAAAGCCTTTTTGAAAAGAAGACATATTAAAGTTGAACAATTAATTTTAAGAATGTCTACTTAAGTTGTTTGTTTTGAAAAAAATCTTTCTTTTCCATTTCGAAAGAGCTACTATTAAAATTCCGAAATTTTTAAATAACGTGTTTTAAAGTGCTTCATAATTTCCACTCTAAATGTATTCACATTTCTCATTCAAAAGTTTTCAAAAAGAAAGAAGATTTCGAAATCATTTCGTGGAAAAATATGTGGTGACACAACAGCATTTGTTCACGTAATGTTTCTTTTATGCCTTTTTTAAAGAAAATATTTTACATCGGAAGAAAACTTTTCGTGAAGGCTGATTTTTCTCTCTTTCTAGATTCTTCACTGCATGTTTCAGAATGCATAACGTTGATATCCCTATATAACCAGATTTTTGATTAAACGCACTGCTGCTAATGGCACAAAATATCTCAATGTGTGAAGATATAAATACGAAAAATGCGATTATCTGAAAAACATTTCTTTCTTTACAGCAATTTGAAAAAAAAAAAAAAAAAAAACGAGCTGATGTGTGCATCACATGACTTCCTTTTACTCCAATTTAATGTCATTTTCTCATTATTGGCAGTTTTAATATGATTCAATAGTTAAATCTCTAAATTTCACCAACAATGGGCAAATCGCGAAACCAGGTTTAAAAAAAAAATTTTTAATCGCCAAATTTGTCACCAAGTTGGCGACAAAACTTGACGACCAAAAGACGGGCGATATATCGTCAAGTGTCCGCCAAATTATAACACCACTTGAGTTTACATCGAAATTAACAATGATTTCCCCCCAAAAAGGGGCAAAAGACCCCTTTTGGAGCATACGAATGCAACCAAAAAAGAAGGTGCACAACTAGATCCCACTAGGAGTCGACGTACCAAATTTCAGCTTTCTAGGATATTCCGTTCTTTAGTTATGCGACATACATACGCACATACATACGCACATACATACGTACTTACAGACGTCACGAGAAAACTCGTTGCAATTAACTCGGGGATCGTCAAAATGAATATTTCGGGTATCTGTACGTTCCTAGGCACATATCCACGTGTGGTCGGGTTAAAAAAAACCTCAACATTCATTTGGGGGTGAGCAAAATGGAAATTAACGCTGATTTTTGGATGAAAATTCTTTCACGAATACAATACTTCCTTTTTTGTAAAAGGAAATAAATATATTTAGACGCTTATTCATTGAATATCTAAAAAAGAAATGTACACACATCAAATATTCAACATTGTGATGCAAACCGTTTCAAAGCTCTAACTTTAAAACTCGTGTTGATATACGAGGGCTATCCAGAAAGTAGATTACGTTTTCGTCTGTGTCCGCTAGGGGCGGGGCTAGCGCGGCCATCTTGGGGTCAAAGCGTTGCGCAGCTCAGTCTGCATCTAGCCGTGCTAGTGAGAGTTTCGTGCTGTGTTCGTTCAGATACTGTGACGGTTTGAAATGTCTGCGTTAATTGAAAATCCCGCGAGCTGCGAGGTGCGCGCAGTAATAAGGTTTCTGACTGCAAAAAACTGTAAACCGATAGAAATCTATCGGCAGCTTTGTGAAGTGTATGGGGACAACATTATCACTGAAGGTGGAGTGCGTCAGTGGGTCATAAGATTTAAAAATGGCCGAACCAATGTTCACGACGAAGATCGAAGTGGGAGACCCAGCATAGTGAACGCCGAACTTCTCGAAAAAGTCGATGCTAAAGTCCGGGAAAATCGAAATTTCACAATAACGGAACTTTCTTTAAGTTTTCCACAAATTTCGCGAAGTTTGGTGCACGAAATCATCAGCGAAAAGCTTGGTTACCACAAGTTTTGTGCAAGATGGATTCCGAAAATCTTGACAGAGGACCACAAAAATCAGCGAATGGCTGCAGCGTTGAACTTTTTGGACGCTTACCATAAGGATGGTGACTTTTTACTCGATCGCATCGTTACTGGTGACGAAACATGGGTGAAACACGTGAACTGTGAAACGAAATTGCAATCAATGCAGTGGGGGCACACAAGTTCTCCCCAAAAACCCAAGAAATGCATGCAAACAATGTCGGCAAGGAAGATCATGGCGACTGTTTTTTGGGACAGAAAAGGTGTGATTTTGGTGGACTTCCTGGAAAGAGGCACTACAATAAACTCTCAAAGGTATTGCCAAACTCTCCAAAAACTCAGAAGAGCAATTCAAAACAAGCGCAGAGGAATGTTGAGCTCTAAGATCTTGTTGTTTCACGACAACGCCCGGCCCCACACGGCAAATGTCACTCGTAAAGTTCTTGAATCTTTTAAGTGGGAGTTGTTTCCTCATCCACCGTACAGTCCCGACCTGGCACCGAGCGACTTCCACCTATTCCCAGCAATGAAGAAGTGGCTGGCTATGCAGCGTTTTGATGACGACGCACAGCTGCAAGAAGAGGTAACGGAGTGGTTGAAGGCGCAGGCGGCCGAATTTTTCTACGAAGGAATTTCCAAGCTCGTACATCGCTACGATAAATGCCTTAATTTGTATGGTGACTATGTCGAAAAGTAGTATTTGAGTGTGGCTTTCATCTGTATATAATAAAAAATTTTTCCTATACTTTGTTTATTTTTTATTCCAAAACGTAATCTACTTTCTGGATAGCCCTCGTACTTGAATACATTATTGCTAACTAAATGTGAAAAAGTAAATTTACCGCAAACTTTTGGAACTAGAGAAGAAATAATTTATACTTGCACAGTCAGAGTCCTTTCAAACAGGGCTGCGGAATCTGAAGAAAAATTACTAGCTCCTACTCCGAGTCAGAGAATTTTAGAGCCTTTAACTCAGACTCCGACTCTTTTATTCAAAATCAGTCCGATTCCGACACTGATTCCACAAGCTCTGGCAGAATTGCGGAATTTGAGGGAAAATGATCGACTCCGAACATTGAAATTTTGCACCTTCGTCTCATGACTCCGACTCCTTTTTCCCAAAATCAATCCGACTCCGATCATTGAAATTTTACATCTTCCACTCCCGACTCCGACTCTGATTCCTTTGCCCCAAAATCAATCCGACTCCGACTTCTCAGCCATACTTTCAAAAGCACTGCAAACAGCTGTGTCCATTGAGAATTCCTAAAATAACGCCACGTTCCGATTCTCATTCAACGCTAATATGTAATTACACATGTCACAATGCTTAATGCCCCATTCTGCTGTGATTTCCGTGTACATTCTGATTTCAATTTAGAATGGAACACGGATTTCTGCGATTGTCATATTCCATCTTGTGTTAGATTCTGAAGACCTTTTGTGGACATATATAATTTCACGTAAGGCATACAATATTCTTCATACATTAATCAATGTGTTTAGTTGAATGACATTTATTGTAAAATGTCCAGTATCCAATGAACTTATGATGATTTAACGTTTAACATTCGACATTTGTGTGTTCCTATCAAATGGTGCATTAGTAATAAAATTTTGAGTTTATTTTATCCTTTTAATGCATGCTTACTTTTTCTTTAGTGTGTAGGGTTTCTTTCTTTTTCTTTTTATTTTTTATATATTTATTCATTTATTTATTTTCTTTACTTTATTTTTATTTATTTTATTTTATTTTATTTTATTTATTTATTTATTTATTGAGCAATCACGATTGCTTATTGTTCTCATTTAACTGTTTTTGATGTTACGCTGATTTTATTTTCCCGCCAGCACCCTCTGCAGCATCACCGTCGACTGGCCGTCTCACGATGCTGCTCTTCTTGCGAAAACAGTGTCCAGGTTGCGTCCATATCCTACACACACACACGTATACATACACACACCTATATACGCACACACACCTACACACACACACCTACACATACACACACTCCTACACACACACCTACACATACACACATTCCTACACACACACATACACACACTCATGCCTGCACACAGACACAAACACATGCCTACATACACACACACACACACCACCGCCTACACATACACGAACGCCTACACGCACACGCGCGTACACAACACTCACTCATACACATGTATACATACACTCACACAAGCACGCACCCACACACATGCACCTACACAAACACACACGCGCGTACACAACACTCACTGACACACATGCATACATTCACTCACACACACATGCGCCTACACAAACACACACGCGCATACACACGCTCATGATTGCGAAAAACATAATTTGAATTCAAGATGCCAAAAATTCAAATTAATATATTTTTATTTATTTATTTATTTATTTTTTTTTGACATCTTTGAAATATCACGAATATTTTGATTGGGAAGAGTATTCATTAGATACTGTTAATGCATAAAAACATGAAAAAGTACTAATTTCAGAAAAAAATTACAAATATATTTATTTATTTTCGTTGTATTGTGCATTAATGTGCAAAGAACAATTCTTTTCGGATTCTTAAGAATGAAATTTAACATAATGTTCCCATGAACGCAACAGAAAACTTACTCTTTCTGTTTACATGAATATTTATTTTTATCAGCTGTTCAGGAATTATATTGTAATATTAACGTGTCATTCACTCCTTTCAAAATCGTCATATCTCAAAAATTAGCGATTTTGAGTCATGCTTTTTTTTTTTTTTTGAACTGCCATGAGCATATCTCTGCACCACCTGCATTTCTACATCTTAATATTTCGCCGTCAAAATTCAAATTTGTCATATTTGCATTTTCATGTATTTTCAGATTGATCTTTTCAAGAACGTCACATCTTGGGTTGTGTTTGATCCATATGGCATGAAATATCTGTGTCGTTTTATGAAAGATGATATTATTTATACCAAAAACAGTATTGCACGCAAAAAAAACAACGTTTTTCATTTTTTTTAAATCATGAACGCACTATTTGCATTTATATCGGTAAAGTCGGTATTGCAAGGAGAACAATTAGTAACACTATTACAGATTTTGAGATATTTCAAATAGTATCTTCGAAATTTAGTGCAAGAACGTTATAAATAAAACGTAACTTTTTAAAATTTACACATTTTTTTAATTAATTCTTCACGAAACAGAGAAGAAACACCAGATTTTCTTGAAACAGCCCTTATGCGTAAGAAAAAGTTCAATCATTGGCTTGAAGTATAGTTTTACTACATGATATCTTACTTTTAATTTTTAAAATTGCTCTCCTGAAAAATCACGTTTTTTGAGAAAGGACGTCGTTAAAAGGAGTAAGCGAAGTGTTGAAAAGTTTCTAGAAATCCTTGAAATCCTTAGCAGATTTAATAAAGCATTTTCTGAAAAGTTTTAATCAAAAGATCAGAATATTTAGTTTTATTATTAAACTAGCGGCATTGCCCGGCTTTACACGGTCTGCCTTGAAAATGAAAGTTTTGTCAAGTCAATGTTCAACAATCAGGCTTCAATTAGAGAAAAAAAAATATTGTAAATTTCCCGTCAAAATAATCATTCTTAAAGAAAGAAAACGGCAAATCGAAAATTCCCAAATAAATTAAACGCAACACCTAAAATCCAAAAGAAAAAAGAAAGCTAAATCGCCAAATAATAATCAAAAGGGAAAATTTTTATCTCAAAACAGAATTTTATTTAGTCACAGTCGAGAAAAAAAAAGTGGCAACCTTCTGAATTGTTTTCACGCAAATATAAAATGAGATCGTGCAAACGATAAATTTTCGGCACAGAATTTCTATTCCATTAGGCTTAATGATAATTTTTAATTTTCTCCCGGTGATTTTACAGCTTTTTTTTTTGCAATTCGAAGGAAATGAATAAACCTTTCGGGTATTTTTCGCGGACTTTCGAATGGTGCCAAAATCGAACTGATCGGATAATTATTTCGGGTAGAAAGAGCCATTTAATGACATTTTCGGGCCCTAACATTCGAATGGTTTGGTTCTTTTTTGGCGTTCGAAAACCTCACTACATTCCTTCTCGGGTGCCCAAGTACCTTCCTGCCAAATTTGGTCGGGATTCATGTTCAATTTTAATAGCATGCTAATTTGAAGTGGAGTATTTTCTAATTTAGTATCAGTTGCTCATTTGTTTTGTTTAATTTTGCTTATTTGCTAACTGACTGCAAAAATTTCATTAATTTTCTCCATGAATATTCAGAATGATGTTTCATTAAATTTCTAAAAATCAGCTATCTTGTTTTGGACGTTGTCGATATTTTTATTTCGAAGACTGGTATACTAAAATAACCATTAGGTTTGCTGATAACGATTTCAAACGAGCTGATGTGTGCATCACATGACTTCCTTTTACTCAAATTTAATGTCATTTTCTCATTATTAGCAGATTTAATATGATTCAATAGTTTACTCTAAATATCACCAACAGTGGCGAAATTGGAACCATATTAAGAAAAAAAAAACGAGCTGATGTGTGCATCACATGACTTCCTTTTACTCCAATTTAATGTCATTTCCCCATTATTGGCAATTTTAATGTGATTCAATTGTTTACTCTCTAAATATCACCAACAGTGGTCAAATCGAAACCAGATTTTAAAAGAAAAAAAAAAAACGCCAACTTTGTAGCCAAGTTGGCGAAAAAACTTGGTGATTAAAAGACTGGCGATATATCGCCAAGTGTCCGACAAATTTTAACACAACTTGAGTTTACATCGAAATTAACAATGATTTCCACCCAAAAAGGGGCAAAAGACCCCCTTAGGAACATCCGAATGCAACCAAAAAGAAAGGTGCACAACTAGACCTCACTATGAGTCCACGTACCAAATTTCGACTTTCTAGGACATACCGTTTTTGATTTATGCGAGATACATACACACATATACACACATACGCACATACATACGTACATACAGACGTCACGAGAAAACTCGTTATAATTAACTAGGGGATCGTCAAAATGGATATTTCGGGTGTCTGTACGTTCCTAGGCATATATCCACGTGTGGTCGGGTTGAAAAATAAACTCAACATTCATTCGGGGATGAGAAAAATGGAAATTAAGGCCGATTTTTGAGTGAAATTTTTTTCGCGAATACAATACTTCCTTTTTTGTAAAAGGAAGTAAAAATAAAAAAATCGTTTAAAAATTTGTCGTCAAGTTGGTGACAAAACTTGGCGATATATCGCCAAGTGTCCGCCAAATTATAACACCACTTGAGTTTACATCGAAATTAACAATGATTCCCCCCCCCCCAAAAAGGGGCAAAAGACCCCTGTTGGAGCATACGAATGCAAGCAAAAAGGAAGGTGCACAACTAAACCTCACTAGGAGTCTACGTACCAAATTTCAACTTTCTAGGACATTCCGTTCTTGAGTTATGCGACATACATACACACATACGCACATACATACGTACATACAGACGTCACGAGAAAACTCGTTGTAATTAACTCGGGGATCGTCAAAATGGATATTATGGGAGTCTGCACGTTCCTAGGCACATATCCACGTGTGGTCGGTTGAAGAAAAAAACTCAACATTCATTTGGGGGTGAGCAAAATGGAAATTAAGGTCGATTTTTGGGTGAAAATCTTTTTTGCGAATACAATACTTCCTTTTTTGTAAAAGGAAGTAAAAAGGACGTGTGCAATGGTATGCAAGCTTGTATCCTCCTGCATCCCTATTATATTTTATGAATAATTCATTTTGTAATCTTTACTTACTCTTTACTAATGTATCTTTAAATAATGTAAAGCTTTAATTTCAACCTGACATTATTTCTGATATAGCTTTGCACTGAGCTTTATTTATTTAATGGAAGATTTGCCATTTTAAATCCATGGTCGAAGTCCAAACAAAACTTCAGTTTAAAGATAACTTAGCGGGAGTTCTTCCGAGTTTAAGCATAGTTTTGAAACTTTCCATTTAAATTCTGCTATTCTTAATCTTTATACAGTGTTGTTTGAAAGTCAATAAACGATGCACGTGTACTACTGTAGTCTTAAGTATGGGAGAGACCAGGGCATGTTGATACAAAAATGTATAATAAGTTTTCTAGTCATGTTATGAGTATTTTTATGAAACATAGTTTAAAGGTTACTATGAATATTTTAAATGCGTAATATAGTTTTTGAAATATGATTTCACGGCATTATTTTCATCTATGAAAGTTTATATACATTCATGTAGTTCAGAACAACGGATCCTACAATGGTGTATGCTGTTATACTGACTGAGATTGTTGTATTAACTATTTAAACCCATAATGAAAAGAGAGTAATATATTTACAAATTATATATATATATATATATATATATATATATATATATATATATATATATATATATATATATATATATATATATATATATATATATATATATATATATATATTTACTTCCTTTTCCAAAAAAAGAAGTATTGTATTCGCGAAAAAATTTTCACTCAAAAATCCAAATCCGCTTTAATTTCCATTTTTCTCACCCCCGAATGAATGTTGAGGTTTTTTTTTTCGAACCGATCACACCTGGATATATGCCTAGGAACGTACAGACACACGAAAAGTCTATTGTGACAACCCCCGAGTTAATTACAACGAATTTTCTCGTGACGTCCGTATGTACGTATGTATGTGCGTATGTGTGTATGTATCTCGCATAACTCAAAAACGGTATGTCCTAGAATGTTGAAATTTAGTACGTAGACTCCTAGTGGAGTCTAGTTGTGCACCTTTTCTTTTGGTTGCATTCGGATGTTCCTAAGGGGGTCTTTTGCCCCTTTTTGGGGGGAAATTATTGTTAATTTCGATGTCAACTCAAGTTGTGTTATAGTTTGTCAGACACTTGGCGATATATCGCCAGTCTTTTGGTCGCCAAGTTTTGTCGCCAACTTGGCGACAAATTTGGTGATTTTTTTTTTTTTAATTTGGTTTCAATTTTTCCACTGTTGGTGATATTTAGAGAGTAAACAATTGAATCACATTAAAATTGCCAATAATGGGGAAATGGTATTAAATTGGTGTAAAAAGAAGTCATGTGATGCACACATCAGCTCGTTTTTTGTAATTTTGGTAAGCAGTTATTTAAGTTAGTTTCTCTTCAGATTTCCTATTTCGTTTTAGTATGTGATAGTTTTCCCTCCAATGTAATGATATCTCAGATGATTGGTCATTATTGGAAACTGGTCAAACTGTAGTGTTTGATACAACGGCTCGCAGTATAAGCCATATAAATAGTGCAAGCAATTTTTTAGAGCAAGAACTGAACCATCATATATTACATTTGGCTTGCCGTTATCATACACTTGAAATTGTCATACAGAGTGTCATCAGTGTAAAAAACGAGCTGATGTGTGCATCACATGACTTCCTTTTACTCCAATTTAAAACCTCGGAGTGAGCAAAGAAACACTTTAAATACTTTCATTCCAAGTCTGTTGCGAACCGAAGCAAAGAAAACGTTTTATACAGATAAATTTTCGCAATATTGGCAGTTTTAATGGGATTCAATGGTTAACTCTCTAAATATGGCCAAATTAAACCCAGATTAAAAAAAGAAAAAAAGTAATTTTAATTTTGATATCTTGAATTCAAATTATGTTTTTCGCAATCACGAGTGTGTGTGTGCGTGTGTATGTAGGCGCGTATGTGTTGTGTGTATGTGTGGGGGGATATGTTGCGTTTGTGTGCAGGTATGAGTGTGTGAGTAGTTGTGTGTAGGTGTGTGTGTGTGTTTGTGTAGTTGTGTGTAGGTGTGTATGTGTGTTTGTGTAGTTGTGTGTAGGTGTGTGTGTGTTTGTGTAGTTGTGTGCAGGTGTGTGTGTGTGTGTTTGTGTAGTTGTGTGCAGGTGTGTGTGTGTGTGTGTTTGTGTAGTTGTGTGCAGGTGTGAGTGTGTTTGTGTAGTTGTGTGCAGGTGTGTGCGTTTGTGTAGTTGTGTGCAGGTGTGTGCGTTTGTGTAGTTGTGTGTGTGTGTGTGGTTGTGTAGTTGTGTGTATGTATGCGTTTTGTGTGTGTGTGTGTAGGTGTGTGTATGTATGCGTTTTTTGTGTGTGTGTGCAGTATATGGACGCAACCTGGAGACGGTTTTCGCTATAGGAGCAGCATCGTGAGGATCCGGTCGACGGTGGTGCTGCAGAGGGTGCTGATGGGAAAATATAAATGATAGCACATCAAAACCGTCAAATAAAAGCAATAAACAATCGTGATTGCTCAAAAAAAAAAAAAAAAACTGCCAAATTCGTCGCCAAGTTGGCGACAAAACTTGGTGACCAAAAACTTGCCAATATATTGCCAAGTGTTTGCCAAATTATAGCACCGCTTGAGTTTACATTGAAATTAACAATGATTTTACTCCAAAAAGGTGTAAAAGACCCCCTTTGGAACATCCGAATGCAACCAAAAGAGAAGGTGCACAACTAGACCCCACTCGGAGTCTATGTACCAAATTTCAACTTTCTAGGACATACCGTTCTTGAGTTATGCGAGATACATACACACATACGCACATACATGCGTACATACGTACGTCACGAGAAAACTCGTAATTAACTCGGGGATCGTCAAATTGGATTCTTCAGGTGTCTATACGTTCTTAGGCATGTATCCACGTGTGGTCGGTTGAAAAAAAAAAAAAAAAAAAAAAATCAGTATTTATTCGGGGGGCGAGCAAAATGGAAATTAAGGCCGATTTTTGAGTGAAATTTTTTTTCGCGAATACAAAACTTCCTTTTTTGTAAAAAGAAGTAAAAAATTAATAACGTTAATAGTATTAGTGGGTGTAACGTTACACGAATTCTGAAGTGAGTACTATCATTGTTTTAAAAAGCTCAAATTGTCGGAAGAATCTTGCAGTATGGTTTCGGTAGAGTTCAAAGGGAATGCGTAAAGACCAAAATCGGCGCGGAAAAAACGCCCTTTATGGCCGAACGGTAAACGATCTTGCTTTGCCACCATTCTGCGAGATTCGCGTCATGGGTTTGGACAACCCTCGGTTTATTTCCTCTCTCAGTGCAATAAAAATGTCTTGTTTATATATTATAAAAAATAAATAATTGGTGTACATTGGTTGTAAAAAAGCACATGAACTCGATAAATATTGAATAAGCTAGCAACAAAAGCATTAGGACTAAAGAAGGGGTTTTTGGATGATTTTTTTTAATACTGTTACAATGAAGCACCGTCTGTACGTTTTTAAAGGGACTGTATGAAAAAAGCGTATAAATGCAAAAACGTATAATAGGTAATTGTTAATGTGTATTAGACTCTGTAGGGACCAATTTAAAAACGTATAATTGATTAAAACGTATAAAAGAGAAACGTATAAACGGTGCTTCACTGTATATCGAAATTTCAAGCATTGTTATCTACTAATTTATTTTTTGTACTATCAATTTGAAAACATAGAAAGAAATTATTACTTAATTATTCAATATATCGGGATAATTTAAACCATCGAATAATTAACTTGAAGTATAAATCTATTTACAAGTAAAAATTAGTACCCGTTCGCGAAAGTCAAATGAAAGTTAATTTCTTTTTTTTAAATTTGTAAATTTTCTAGCAATTTCTGTCAGCATACAGAAAATTCTGGTGTCACCTTACGCAGAAGTGAGTGAGACGTTACGATATAGTTACATTACCATGGTGTAACCTTATACAAGCAATGTGTAACTGAACACGAGTTATATCAGTTAATTCAGAGCAATTTAGGCAGTTAAAGCTGCCATCGATTTAATGAAGTAAAGTTACACAAAATTTTTTCCAGCGTTCCCCAAGAAGTTCATGCCTCATTTCTGGACCCGGTATTTATTTACTTAAGCGTTTAAAAATTTTCTGAAAAGATCACTATTCAGATTTTTTACCATTTCAATCAAGTACAGAAACCGCCGAAATTATGAAAGACGAAGTTGATGACATATTATTGTACGTTGAAGGCAGAATTCTGGAAGATATTCTGCGGGGAGAATACAGACAATTTTTAGAACTGTACAGAGTGCGGTGAAAGTTCCCACAATTTTGTTTAAAAATGTTTTCTGGCGATAAAATCGTATGTTGGGGATTTATTTGGCACATATTGTTTATTGGCATTAAAAGTATTTGAGGTTTAATCATTTGTTCTTTGTTAATTCATTGAGTTAGTGAGTTATGAATCGTGAAAATGCGTGTTACTGTCGTTGAATTACACAAGAAGGGAATGAAAAAAGGGATTGAAAACAGCAGATATTATTCGAACGACTGGATTCAAGAGTAAAACAGTCTATGACGCTGTGAAACGCTACAAGGAGACTGGAGGGACTGCCGACCGTCCACGAAGTGGTCGTCCAACCAACTGCAAAATGCCTGGAAGGAGATAACGGTGGATGCGTGTGCGAGCATCGTCGGCAATTTCAGACTACGGCTCCGTAAATGTATTGAAGCCCAAGGAGCCAATTTTGAACAATTGTTATAATTTTTTTTGTTTAATGTTATTATTATTGTTTCAATAAAGAGTTCTTATTGCTTTAACTTGTTGATTTGTTGAATTATGTGCTAGTTACAGCCTATTGAATTATCTAATAAAATTGTGGGAACTTTCTCCGCACCCTGTAATAATATTTCTTGGTTGATCTCTCCAAGAAACAGGAGGGATATGCTTCCGAAAACCTGAAGCTTATCACTTAGCCAAATGGATGGCAAAATGAATTTATTGACTGAAAATTTATATGTTTAGAAGCAGTTTAAACTGACCTTACATCAAGAGAAAACCTTTTAACGGCTTTACTGTCTTATAGTAAAGCATTAAAGTATCTATATTATACTTTAATGAAAAGCTTTCCGCAGCTAACCTAATCGAAGCTCCTTTACATGATATAATGTTACTTAACAAAACAGTAGCCTACAAAATTAGATTACAAAAATGTATCAAAAGCAGCGATTGGAAAATTTATAAACCACTTAGGATATTTAGGGGATAACTAGAAGCGTTTTTCCGTAATTGATGAACGAATGAATGTAGAAGATAAGTAAGTGACTAGTCCAAAAAATTCTCGCTGATATGAAAGTTGAGTATGATTACTGTATAACAAATTTTCAGATAACAGAAAGTAATTTGGAATACTTTCTCAGTAAAGATCTTCCTGTTCATACAATCAATAACAAGTCAATAAAAACTCTTGAACGATTACAAATGCCAAAATGTTTTTTCCAACTTCCAACTTTATTCTGATTCATAGCAAAATGAAAGAAGCTATTTGAAAGTCGCTAAATCGCTGAAAATTGTGAATTTCTCCGCTGAAAGAGGAGTTAAATTAATCGAAGAGTTTAACCAACAGTTTTCTGAAGATTAGTTCAAAAAGCACTCATTTTAGAACAATTCCAAGACTTTCGGAAGACATATCCTAAACACGGTCGAGATTCTTTGAGAAAAGCGTACAATTAAGATAAAGTTTCCCAAGCATTATTTCATTCTTTTTCAATGTAAAATCTTTAGTTGAGATAAATTACTTTTACTACTAAAGTAAAGTTTAATTTTAATGTTTCCTCACTGTAAAATACTTTTTAACTTAGGATAAAAGATAGATTGGTTATAAACTAAAAACTCGAATAATTCTGGAAAAATTCTCAAAAGTGTTAAAATTCAACATCTTTGGGGAACGTATCATTATTGGCCGAATGAGTTCAAATTTGCACACGTTACCTTTTATTACAGTGTCACAAAGCTATGGGGCGTCGCATGTTGAATATCTGGGGAAAAAAATAAATAAATAATCCACACATAAATAAGGGTCCGCCCTAATATATATATATGTGTGTACCGTAAAGTAGGGCTACTTGAACTCATGAGAAATAAAGTGTTCAAAATCCGTCCTGGTCCTATAAAACTGAACTTAAAAAACCTTTTCCATGACAGGTTGCAGCACTAGGCAGAGGCTGGAGCATGAAACAAAGTTTCTGCTATTTCCGCTTTTTTTCTGATTTAGGTTATGATTGCAAGTTGTTTAAAACATTTGTTTTTAGTGTCTGAAAACTTTCACATGTAAGTTTATGGAAACATCTGATATCATCAAGGTAAAGATAGTTAATTGTTTGCATTCTATTTCTTGATAAAATAACAGTATTTTAAGGTTATAGCTATATAATTAACTCAGGAACTAATATAAGTTCGTAAATTGCACTGGTTGCCTTAAAATGGGGTTATTTGAACCCAGCGTTCAAATCGAGAATGAACTTACTTCCTAACTTTTTAATCGTAGCGTGTTTTAACCTTCCTATCACATTAACGCTTTTCAAGCTATTTATGTAAAATCTCCTATGATTGGAAAATTGAAAAATGATATAAGACATTAAAGTTTCAACATAAAACATGTGTCTCACAGGCAATTGAATGACACTTATTAACAAGAGCAAAGGATTTAGCAAATTACCAGGTCAGCGAATCAATTATAAAATCATTCGAATGGAATTTTCATGTGCACTTTCTTGACTTTCATAGCCAAACAACATGCCAAAATTATTATCCAGTTAATTAAAAATCCAGATTCCAACGTCAAAACTAATGCATTAAATCCTTTATTTAAACCGTAATTTTTCTTGTCGTTAGATACCTGCGCCTGCAATTCAACTGATCGAAGTTTGAGGTGAACGCAAATGCTAATCTAAAATTAGAAACTGGCCTGCTAGTCGATATTTTAAGTACGCGAAAAGAGAGGTTATGCTAATACAAGTTCTCAGTTCTGGGATGACTTTAAGGCGTAATATTGCTCTTTGAGGGTTAAAGGAGATTTTAGTAACTATTGAGGTAATTTGCGTAGGATTGAGCTGGGATTACTTTACCAGAACATTTCCCTCCTTGCCATGTTGTTACTGAAATTAGCCACAAGTGGCAGCCAGTAACACCGCATTCTGAAATATAAAACTTTGGACAGGATTATAATTGTACTTTTGAAATATTGCAAAACATGAACTGGATGCTTTGATCACCGTTTTCCGGTAGTAATCATTTATCTATGGCGAAATATATCAGTTTATATTTTTATATCGTTGCCTCAGAGCACCAGTAAGATAAATAATTCCAGAAATAACACTCATATATCTTACTGCTGCTCTGAGGCGACGATATGTATTACAAATTCAGAATAGAAATTAGATTTTCGTAGGCAAGAATTTGGCTTATTGCAGCATTTCCACAACTGTAGAAGATACGCTTTAATTCTCGAAAAAATACTAAATATTCAATTTTTGTTTTAAATTTGCAGTAATTACGTTTTTCTTTCTTTTTTTCCCGCTTGAAAATAACAATTTTCGTAAAACGCGATTAAAATATAGACACCTCATGCTTTCTTTCTTGTTACAAAGCAAAATGTTTTGCAACCCTTTTTAAAAGACTTATATACAAACCATTGATACTTCACTATACACAATTTAATGGGCAATCAATAAAAACACTTAAGTGGTGGTAATTCTTAAAAATGATTAAAATTTTACCAATGTGTCGACACGATTTATAGTATTTTCGTAAGAATAATTCGTTTATGCGTTACTATGAAAGTCAAAACTATACTAGATATTGATATTAGCTGGCGAATATGAGCATTTTCATATCAAAGACATCGGCTAAGGACCAACTTTTTTTTCCAGTGAATCAACGGTGAATGTCGACATTCTCCAATTTCGGTCTTTTAGAGTGACATATACATTAATATAAGAAAGGCAATGTGGTTTGAAACAAAGAATTCTAATGGGTTAACAACCTTTAGTGACCTTAAAAAGGACTGAAAAGTCTTCTCAAGAAACGAGCTGATGTGCAGGGCCGTCGACAGGATTTATGGGCCCCTATGCAACTTTCTTCAAGGCCCCTAACTTTTTACTTGAATCTCTTCTTTCTTCGTTCTGCTTTTGCATAAATATCCTAAATATTGTCAATGGGTCCTAGGTCTAATAAGAAGGGTTTTTTTTTTGACTGAAAGTATTTTTTCCCTCAATTAAAATTGCTTTGCTGTGCTTCTTCTTAATTTAAACTTTGTAATGTTATTAAAAAGAGATTCTTGTATACAGGGCCGGATTTCGACTTAATAGGGCCCAAGGCTACTTTAAGTATGGGGGACCTTTTTTGTAGTTCGGACAACATTATATTAGTAGCAAATCAGGGTTTTTTAAAAACATTTTCCCAACTATGTCTTTTTCTCTGGCACATATAGCGATATAGCCATGAATGTGTTTTTAAAAAATGATTTTGGTACAATGTCTTTTTCTTTTTTTTTTTACCTTGGACGAGGAGGGTTTTCAAGAGAGTTATACAAGGACCTCCTTTGAGTTGAGGGTAGAATCCCTCAAATTTGAGGGGGTCCGGGGGTTTCTCCCCCGTAAATGTTTTTGGAAAATGTATTAAAAATTCTGCATTTTGAGGTCTTATAAGAGGTAATTCGAACTACAAAAACATCAGCAAAAATAGGAGAACAAAATGCAGATTTAAAAAAAAAAAAAACTTATGCACTCTTTTGCAAATTAAGGGAATACAAAAGAAAAATTGCCCTTGGTTCAACAAATCGTTGATATTTATCGACAGAGAGGAAGAGCGAGAGAGAAGAAACGTTATGACACACAGTCTATCACTTGCTCTCATCGACTTTCGGTTACATATTTTATTTTTCGACCCATTAGTTTTGATTATCCCCTCTACCCACCGACAAACACAACGCTGAATCAATTGAAAAATTATCTAGATTAAACAATGCATAAAATTCTTTAAAAGAAATGATGGAAATATTAAAAAAAAAAATAGGTACTAATGAGAAAGCAACACTCTAACCATTCAGAAAGTTCACCTCAAGCTGTAGCTTGTATAGCTTATAGGAAAATTCAACACTGATTCTAATTAATACAGTGACACAGGGGAACTCCTCCCCCCAAATAAATTTAATGGCCCTGACCACCCTAGGTGGGCACCCTTGAGTGCCCCTTTTAGACATTTGATGAGAAGTGCTGCCTGCGTCCAAAATGTTTTCCCAAATTAGGCAACCGTTTTTTAGCCTACTTTCCCAGTAAAAGTCAGAAAAAGAAGAAAAAAAGCATGAAAGAAGGCTTAATGCATCTTAAAAATGTCGCGAAAAAAAAAAAAAAAATCAAAAATAAATAAAATAATTAAATAAATATAAAAAATTAAAAATTGGAAAGTAGGGTATTGAGATGGGGAAAAATGTCTGTCGGTCTGTCTGTCTGTCCCCCCTCTAATAACTTTTGAATGAATAGTCCGATTCGAACAAACTTTTTTTTGTTCGAAAGATCTCGGCGAGGATATCTCAGTCCCATATTTCACTTTTTGATTTGAACTATTTTTTTGTTCAATTTTGAATAGTTCAAAGAAACTTAACATTAGCGCCTACGGGGAAACTGAAAGTCAATGTAGATTCCGTACTTGAAGGCGGATTTATTTGAAACAAATTTTGTTGAAAATAGCTATTGACGCCAAACTCCAGACTCTGACTCTGAGAATTTAGAGACACCTGACTCCGACTCCTGTGCCAGACAATTAATCGGACTCCGACTCCCCGACTTCGACTCTGACTTCGTAGCTTTGGCAAAAATTTATACACGGAGGACAAATGACTGACTCCGATTCTTGGATATTCGTCTCCGACTCCTTTATCCCAAAATGAGATTGACTCCGACTCCGCAGTTACGGTTTTCACTGTGAAATAATTATTATTGATATGATTTGTTTTTATTTTCAAGCTAAAGTTTTAATTTAGTTATTCAGTTTTCGGTGAATAAACTCAAAGTCATTTATGTTTCTACATAACGATTTGCGCAGACGATTTATTTATTTATTTATTTATTTTTTTTGACAATGAAAAGTATTTCTTTAAGTTGACATTTTATTGTTTTTATTTATTTTGGTAAGTGCATTAATTCATTTAAAGAATTATTTTTGGCAACAGGGGAAAAAGAAACGATTTTTTTTTTTTTTATATGATGCATTTATTTTAATAAGCTTCTTAGTTTTAATTATTATTTTTTCGTTTTGAAAGCTGTTAAAGAATTTTTTTAAGGGAAAAAAGTGTATTAGCTGCTTTGTTTAAAAGGTGCTGCTTTTTTTTACGCATCTGATTTTTTTCAAGATGTGTGAGGAATATTTTATTCCTAGAAATTAGCAAAAATATGTTTGAAACAATTTGCGATTTTAGCTATTTTTGAGAAAATTGAGCAGGTACAAGAAAGTAGTATGGGTATACGGGAAAGTAGACTCGTATAGTTCTAGACGGAACTTATTGTTACTTTTGAAACAACGCTAGAATTAGTTTCATTTTGTATCACTGAATTTAAAACTCAAATCAATGCATATTTTAAAATGTTTCATCAAACTGAGCCGTTTGTCAATGTTTTAAGTTTCGAACGCTAAAATGCAAGCGTTTTTTTTTTCTTTTTTTAATTTTTACCCCTTGTCCATTTCACTAAAGTTCTGGTAATCTTTCAAAAATAAGCGTTTTTTTTTAGCTACAGTCGATAGAGGGTTCTGAAGATAAGGACAAAACAAAAAATTCTCACTTCTAACTTGCAATATTGAAAACTTGTAATCTCTAGGAGAAAGAGTTTCTTCAAACTAAAAAGCTTTTAAAAAAAAACAAAAAAACAAAAAAAAAAAAAAAAAGGAAGAGAAAGGGAAAAAGAAAGAAAAAAAAGTGGTGGGAGGGATTTTTTCTTTTTCTTAGGCCCGCTTCGCGGGCCCCCCAATCTCTCACGGGCCCCTATGCAATGCATAGGCTTGCCCCCTCTTCTCGACGGCCCTGCTGATGTGTGAATCACATGACTTCCTTTTACTCCAATTTAATGTCATTTCCCCATTATTGGCAATTTTAATGTGATTCAGTTTTTTTCTCTCTAAATATCACCAACAGTGGCCGAATTGAAACCAAAGTTAAAATTAAAAAAAAAAGCCAAATTTGTCGCCAAGTTGGCGACAAAACTGGGACATACTACTTTTGAGCTATGCGAGATACATACACACATACACACATACATACGTACATACGGACGTCACGAGAAAATTCGTTGTAAGTAACTCGGGGGTCGTCAAAATGGATATTTATTGTGTCTGTAGGTTCTTAGGCTTATATCCACGTTTGGTGGGTCGAAAAAAAAACTCAACATTCATTCGGAGGTGAGAAAAATGGAAATTAAGGCCGATTTTTGAGTGAATTTTTTTCGCGAATACAATACTTCCTTTTTCGTAAAAGGAAGTAAAAAGAGTGTTGCTGAAACTACTGTGGGGAATCAGGATTACGAAACTTTCTTATAGTGTGATTGCCTGTCTAAATTATTTATTTAAAAAGCCAGTACACATTTAAAAGTAAGCTAACGGCAATAAATTTATATCTATACATATATTAAATGATTAAAACAATATGATACCTTAAAGTATTTACCACAAAATAATTTATGTGAAAAATCATCTAATAAAAAAAAATTCTTATTTTTTCCACATTAGTTACTGCAGTTCATGTCATAACTGTAAGCATTATAACATAGAGTCGCTGAATAATTAAAAAATATATGTACATTTACTGATCGTTAAAAGACGACTTAATCGTTTTCTTTATTTATGAGTCTGGGATGTTAATTAAAAAGACTTCTCTTAGTTCTTTTGAATTTCCTCTCTGGGGATATTATTAGTTAGCGGTATATCTGAAATGTTCTCATTAAGTTAGTGTCAGATGAGAAACATATAGTTAAACATAGGTAATAAAGGTAGTAATATGTTGAACTAATGCTCTCAAAATTTCGGTAATTATAACTGCTTATAGCTAATTAAGTAGTTAACCGTAACTACTTTGAATGTGTAGCTTTACATGAATTTCAGAGTTTTTTTTTTTTTTTTTTTTTTTTTTTTTTTTTTTTTTTTTTTTTACGGAATGATAGTGAAAGTTAACTTTGAAACGAATTCAAGACCAAAGCAAAAACAACAAAATGTTGACTTTTTAAAAACTTTTGCTTCATTTTTGTTTAAAATTTTTGTTTTACAATTGTTTCTTACATGATGAGAGGGCTTTGTTTTATGATGTAAACTGTTAATGGTTATAAATTTGTATAACCATTGTGAAACGAATGGTTACGTTTTGCCTCAATCAATGTTTTAGATTTTTGTTTTACAATTAGTTTCTTATGTGATGAGACGGCTTTATTGTGAAGTAAACCGTTAATGGTTAGAAAACTGTTATTTTCAAAGTTGAAAATTTAGGTGAGGGTCTAACTCGCTCCTTTCATAAGCATATGGAATCGAAAAAATAGAAAAGAAAAATCAAAAATCTTACAATTGGAAATTTTCAGTGAAAGGTGAAAGGAAAAAAAAGTCTTTCGTCAAATGGTTTATTTAGAACACCTTATAATGTATTTTTTTGAATCATTGTAGTTAAACACTATTTTAAAATAGTCATTAAGCGATGGGGTAGTTTCCCTTAATTGACTTGTCCTTTTCAATGGTTTAAACGCAACCACATTTCAAAAAATGAAGATATCAGCCAAAAAAAATATAAATAAAAAAATTATGAAATCAGCTAAGCTAGAAGAGCCTTGAAGTTGGATTTTTTCGAAAATGGGGACTGATACTAAAAATTTAAAATTTTACTCTTCATAGTTATCTTCAAATGTTGCATTTTTACTGTAAGTGTTACTTCTTCGTTACTTCTTAAGTTACTTCTCTCCTAAAGTTCAGGTGCGATAATTCCAAATTCGTGTTTCTGTGTATACTTGCTCGCAAAAAACAGCGGAAATAACTTTTTTAAATAATTTTCATTTCCATCTTTTTCGTCTGTTGTTCAAATTTTATCTGGAGATAACTGACAAGTATCTATAGCAGAATCTGTCTATTTATTTGTGTCAGATAAAGCTTTAAAATATTCAGTCGCTTCTTGCAATGTTAGAAATTTTCTCTAAAACCCATACTCTAGCTATTCTCACGCTACTTCTAGTAAAACAAAAACGGAAACGAGACTTTCACAAAGATAGGGGAAAAAAAGCAAAAATATTGCTTGGGGGCGGAAACTCTAGAAAGTCTCATGTGACAAAGGAGTGAAATTTATTACTAACAGATTGCGCATTGAGAGAGGTACTTTAGAAGAAGGGTAAATATCTTCATTTCTAAGTACAAAGAGATTTTTCGGCATCACTTCCACCCTAAAACTGGAGATAGAGGGGAGGGGGCGGAAAAGAGTTGAGTTCGAACTGCCGTCGACCTGCTTTTCAGTGCGTCGACGGAGGTTGATTTGAATTCTGAGGCTTTCATTAATCACATATATAACTAACAAAACGACGCAAAGTGCACGATTTTGTATAGCGGAATATGCCAATGTTCCCGAACGGGAACAAAGAAGTTTGACCGATTATAAAAAATGCATTTTTGCTGAATATTACTTTCTATCATATTTGGTCATCAAAATTTTCTGATTTATAGTTACTCTAACATGTGAAAACAGTTAAGATTTAAAAAAAAAAAAAAATATGTGTATTGTTTTATCAATCTTCGTAAAAATCGACAAAAAAAAAAAATAATTTGAATTTTTGGCATCTTGAATTCAAATTATGTTTTTCGCAATCACGAGCGTGTGTATGTATGAATGCGCGTGTGTGTTTGTGTAGGCGCATGTGTGTGAGTGCGTGTGTGTATGTATGCATGTGTGTTGTGTATGCAGTGCTGTGTGTGTACGCGTGTGTGTGTGTGTAGGATATGGACGCAACCTGGAGACTGTTTTCGCAATAGGAGCAGCATCGTGAGGCCGGTCGACGCGACGGTGGTGCTGACAGAGGGTGCTGGTGGGAAAATAAAATGATAGGAATTCAAAACAGTCAAATGAGAACAAGAAGCAATCGTGATTGCTCAAAAAAAGTTTTGTAGAAAGCAATTATTGTAGGGGAAACCTTGTTTTCATCTCAAAAAATTATATGAGGATGTTCCCAAGCTGCAAGCTTTCGTACACTAAGAAGCAGCCACGACGATTGCAATTGTGCTGCAAGCTTTCGTGCGCTAAGAAGCAATCAGAACGATCTCAATTGTGCTGCAATCTTCCGGACGCTTAAGCAGTAGACACAATCGCTTACACTGTCTGCTGTTCTCTTAGAGTCTTGAAGATCGTTAATTTTTTGCATCGAAAATTGGTACTCTTAAACCCGAAAAATGCATGCAATATGTTGTTTAAATTTCAACTGTAAAATGTTGGTTTGCTCATAAGTTATGCGGTGGGTGTTTTACATATGAAAAATGGTAAATCTGAAAGATTTACTAACATAAAAAACGTAAAATACACATTTAATAAAAACACGCATGTCTTAAATCTACAAGAAACAGCGAGTTCTCTACCGAAAAAACGTTCACATTTAAACTAACTCTGGAAAAAAATGGAAACGAAAAAACATTTCTCAGAGTTACTTCTCCTATCCAATATTTCTCACATAAGAACGTGATTTTTTTGCTTAACGTGTATGTCTTAGATAAAGATAAAACGTTAGCGAATAAAATTGAGGCCAAAATATCCTACTTTCGTTTTCGTTCGATACTTTTATCTAAAACTGCGTTTTCTCAATATTAGAGGATTTAGGCATTAGAGAATATAGGCTTTAAAACTGTTGAACTTTGTAAAAGTGATAACAAAACCGATATTTTCATCATTTCTCAAACTTCTGTTAATCCTTAGATATCCATTCTCTTATACTAAAACATTTTATCTTATGTATGAGGAAGTATGAGGAAAAATGTATTTTCTAAAGAACATGCATTATGAAATAAGTTTAGCGAAATAAATCATTTTCTTTATCGAATCAATTTGTAACATCTGAAAATTGAAGTTCTCAGAAAAAAATGTATATAGAAACGGACTAAGAAAGTGTGAATAGCAGAACATTTTTGTTTTAGTAAACGGAGAAGCAACTACGTTTTTTCTTTTCGCGGGAGGGGGTGACCTATAAGCTACGTATAAAGCATTTATCAGGTTATTAAACTATACACTGTAAAAACGATTCAGAAACGTTCCTGGAAAATAATATGCAGCTGATGTGCTCAATTTCTTCCAGTAACATATCTTGGAAAAATCAGGAACGTTTTCCGCTAAAAGTCAGTAACCTTTCTGAAATGAACCTTGAAACTTTCTGAAGAAATGCGAAATCTCCCCTGTTAAAGCCAGTCATGTCTCTAGAACCTTCTAGAAAGATTAAGTAGGTTTAGCGTTATTGATTAGAACCTTCCTAATTTACCAAGAAGGCTCCATAAAAATCAGAGCGACCACGGCCAAAGCTATGCAAGAAGGAACCAACCATATCTCTTGCCTGCAATTCCTGCCTTGCAAAGACTGTAGCTATCCATTGACTTTTTCACTCTCATTAGGAGCATAGTCAACCTGGACAGGCCGTAAGCAACCTTAGGCCGATACACTTAATAAACACGCTCATTCAATCTTTAAACTGGTTGCTAAAAATATTGTCCACAACAGTGAAAAGTCTGCACGTGTGCAACCTGTAGCGACTCAGGAAACTTTTTTGTGAAGATACTTGTTTTTACGGGGAAATATATGGATATATATTATATGGAAATATAAAATAGGTGAAAACGTGTGAAATCCCGAGACGTTCCACGGAAATAACCAGTAACGTTTCGGAATTTTTTTACAGTGTACGAAACACTCTTGTTATAATCGTTTCATGAGCGATTCTCGAAAAAATGTCCCGTGCGTAACGCTAAGTTTCTTATTTTTTTCAGGAAACCAAAGCCTCCAAAAAATAATGCTGTTGGGGAATAATACATGCTTTAATATACCATCAAAGCATAACGGTTAATCCCATATTTAATTAATAGTTACTTGAATAAAATAAAAAGCTTAGCGTTATGCACGGGACATGTTTTCGAGAATTGCCCTCATACTAAAAATTCCTGGTAAACTCGATTTTAGTCTACTTTCATGTATTTTTTAAATTAATAAGTAAAAATAGAATAAGAGAAGAGAAAAACACACAAATACATTAAAGAAGGCGTAATGTACGTATTAAAAAAACCCTTAAAAATAAAATAAAAAAGTTAAAAGTAAATCAAAATTTACATATTATAATTTTGATAAATATAATTGAATACAATAATTGTGAGAAATAAAAAAAAATGAAAATACACACACACACACAGTAGAGAATTGAGATGGAGAAATGTGTCTGTTGGTTTTCAGGTTTTCTGCTCTTGCTCCTAATTGAATCGAAGAAAAAATGGAAATTAAGGCCGATTTTTGGGTGAAATTTTTTTCGTGAATACAATATTTCCTTTTTTGTAAATGGAAGTAAAACGAGGGAGTATAATAAGCCCTACGGTCAAATTTTGTAGGCCTTAATATCCGCAGGTATCACGTATAAAGAAATACACAAAAGTACACACTAATTGTTCGCAACGACCTTTTGAGGCACCCTGTATACAGCTTGTCCTCATTTAACTTGCAAGACCTCCGATTTTGCAACCGTTAGTCCTAGATACATACTGCCATTGCAAGAGAGGTCAAAAAGGATGCACTGTTAAGATAATAAAAGTTTTACGTGAAACAAATTTTAGCGAAAAACATGAAATCTACCATTTTGTACAGCACTTTGGTGCTTACATTTCAATTTAGATAAATAATATCTGTTGAAAAAATTCAAACCATATGCGACAAAAGCTCAAGATATTCGAGTTCCAAATTCTAAAAGACCGTGCTGAAAATGTGATGGAAAAACATTGCCCTTTCAAAAGAATAACATGATCATAATATATTTATCTTTTTCATTGCTATTGAAAACTAAATTCAAGAGTTCTACTATAATTAGAGATGAAAACAGTCGGAAAAAAACCGGAAAATTTCCGAAAAAAACGGAAAAAACCTCTTTTTTCCGAAGGAGTAAATTTCCTTTTCGGAAAAATTGAAAAAAAAAAAATGAATTTTTTCAACTTTTCAGGGTTTTAAATGAAATTGTCTGCAAAAAGTGTTTAGAAATTTCTCACGCTTAAATTCTGATGCAATTCCCCCCCCCCCCCCCGTTTTATGTTAAAATACTGTCTAGCATCAATGCAAGTTGCTGTATGACAATATAATTTGCATATGGATCAAAAAATGTTTAATAATACTTTTGCAAAAAAGCTTAAACCAATAACCTTAGTGAAGAATTTATTTTCCTTCTTCATAAAACAAACAAGAATAACTTAAATCACAAAACAATGTTTCTGCTGACTGTGCGAACCAAATGTACAGGGTGCGGCAAGAAAAAAAAAAAAAAAAAAAACGGGAAAGCAATTTCCCAAGAAACTCTATTAAAAACAAATAAGTTAACAAAACACAAAAAATAATAATATGAGAACAACTTTAACAATCAGAAAATTTAATTGGTTTCAAACTAACAGCCTTTTGCAGTAATACAAAGATACAACTGCTTATTGAAATTTTCATTCAATGGCAGCAAGTTCTTTGATCAATCCTATTCCCTATAAAGCAATTGGTTTAGAGAGTTCAATTTTATGTGTAGTTTAGGGTACACCTTTGATTCTGAAATAGGCCATACAGTGTAATAAATGGGATTGAGGTCGAGCGAGTAGAGCGTCCACTCTAAAGATGATATCATGTCAAAAACAATGCACCTTGCACCACTCTTGTCTTATTGGCATTATGAATCGGCGTGGAGTTAAAGGAAAATGTCCAGTCTACAATGCTGAAGTGCTCTTAGGCCCACAGAAGTACAATAACTTCTAAAATGTCCTTCTGGTTCACTTTTTGATTCATTTTACGGCCCTTATCCACAAAAAAATATAGATTTTTTTGTCGCTTGTGCTGATTCCATCTCAGACCAAGCCTGACTTCAGATTTTGGCGATATCTAACACTTTCTAAGCTGCTTGGAGTGTCTACAGACCAAATCCTATGGTTCTTTGTGATGTGAGCCGGTTGAACGGTAAATCAGTGAAAGGTATCTCTTCCAGCGTGGTCTTGAGGTCCGTCTCAAACGTTTCTGGGATCTTTGGAGTCATACGAATGCCTAAACTTTTTGGAACTCGTAAAACTTCTGTTTGAGCTGTTTTTTCCCTCAGTCGCACTTATCGGTCACAAACGCCTCCTCCCGTGGAAACCCAAGGATTTCATTGAACTCACTTTTGGACGACCTGACGATTAACTGAAATGTTCACTGTTCGTTTTTGTACACATTCCCGACTACCATTTCCAAGCCACTTGAAACGACATGCCGTTTCAAATACTGTTTGCCGAGGGACAACAAGCAAACGAATTGTCGTTCTACTTGGTTAAACAACTTAAAATAGCAGGTATTTCTGCTTAAAATTGTAAGAAAACCGAAAAGCAATGCATAAACTGGGTAATATATTGTAAATTATTTTCTAATAAAGTGAGAGACAAAAATAAATTAGGCACTCATTAAAATGAAATTACTTTTCTTCCATTTGATGACACAATTTTTGCCCGATATTTTTTTCGCCGCACCCTGTATACTGCCGATATTGTATTTTAAGGTGTGGCTCTTCCATATATTTATTTGTTTCAGTTTTTTTTTTTAATTTTTCAAAACAATAGTTCTTGATCAAATGACCCTAAAACATTTTATTTATTAAGTAAAATACGAAACAGAGAACAACTTTGTTATAATAATTCAAATTTGTTCAAAAGTGCTGGTATGACTTACTGTGCTTAGCACGGCTGTATGAATAAACTGAAACTGCTGTTTAAGTTTTGGTTCAGCTTAAGAAACACCAATTTAGTTTTGATTTGGTCTGAAACTGGATTGGAAAAAATCAAAACTCAATAGCTTTCATTTTCAGACAGTAAAGTTACATTGTATTATTTTTCTTTCAAAAAAAAAAAAAAATCAATCATGTTTGAAAATCGAAAATTTCAATTAATACTTCAAGTTTTAAAGGCAATCTAAAATAGAAAATGTAATTGTTATGATTAGACACACATTACCCAATATTATTGGTTGAATGACGACTTGACTTATTTCTGGTGTTTAATCATGAAAGCTCTCAGTTATAAAACAAAAAATTTTTTTCTTTTATTTTTCTAATTAATCTTACCTTTATGTGTATTTCTGTCAAGCAGATATGTGGATAGCATATATTTCTTAATGCTTAACCCTTTATATGTTCCAAGAAACACAGAGCTATTAAGAAACCCTAATTTTATTCATAAAAAAATCAAATTTTCCATTTTTTCCAATTTTTCCCGAAAAAAACAGGTGAAAAAACTTGTTTTTTTCCACTATTTCAAAATTTCCGGAAATTTTACATCTCTAACTATAATACATAAAAATACATTACAAAAACTAGTGAAATTAAAAAAAATATATTCTGTGCACACACAAAAAGTTAACACCCTTTTTAGGAGCTATATTTCCCTCCATAAGATGTAAACTAGTACGAGTGTAAAAAGGGGAAGTCACAAAACGCTGCATTTCATATATCAGTAAACATTGGCCGTACCCACATAATGGCTTTTTTCCCCCCCTTCTTCTTTTTTTTTTTTTTTGTATTTGCGCTTTTATTTTCATGTTTGGGATTTTTTGTAAACATAGCTTCATAGCTTTAGGGACCGTGGGGACATACAGAAAGTTAGTTTCGTATTTTTTAACTTTTTTTTTCGCTTCGAAAATTTAATGTCTTTTTTCTGGATTTTAGTTTGACCATTTATGCAACTGGAAGAAGAAATCTATTACTAGCGGTTGTGAAAACAAGAGTTCTTGTAGGTTAAATTGGTACCTTACCGTACCTTTTTTATTTTTCCATTACTATAGGGGAAGGTTGCCGTCAATGAACGACATAACAGTTTTCGATTTGTTTAGAAAGGAAATGCAACTCAAAATTCACGTTAATTATAGAAACAATTTCTCAGTATATTTCTCTTTTAATAATAATATTCACTTTCATGATAAATATACACAATAAAGAATGAAAATTAAAAACAAATAATTTATCATGTGGTTCATTCATGGCTACCGGTTGCTATGGATGGATGGACTATCGAACTTCCATCGCTGGACCACATTCTCAAATTAAAAAAAAATCAATGCGTAGCTTACAAATATTTATAACAGGTGATAAATAAACACTATAAATAACAATAAGTTATAGAAAAATAGATTTATTTTCTAACATGTTTTATTTTCGGATAAGAGGAATATATATATATATATATATATATATATATATATAAAAACAGCACTCACACAGCACACAGCTGTTCTCATTACACCTCGTTCACCACTTGATATTTTTCCAGCCTTAGCAACACTGTTCTTAGCTAATATCTTTTTAACCTCTTTTGAACTGTTGAGAATTTTGTTAAATCGATTTTTGAAATTTTTTGACTTAAGATTGTACTTGCTCTCTAAAATGTCAGAGAACATTTTTGACCATTTTATTACTGAAACCAGAAGCTTAAGTCTCAAACTACTAGCGACTATAATATTAACAGACTTTTTGTCTTACTTAAATGCGTGGGACATTTTATTTTTCTCAGCCTCTTGAAAGGCCAATTCCCTCAATTCTTCGGAAGTAATTCCAAAAACTTCTTCTCTAGTTTCAAAATATGATTCACTTATCATATTCCTATTTCGGAGGGCTTATCTCCTTAATTTTTAATAAGTGACTAAGGTAACAACAAACCGGCTCTTATCTTCCATGCGACTGTTTAAAGTTGCTTTCAGGTTTCTATATTGTCGGCATACTTCGCTAAGGTCCATGCCACCATTTCTGTTAAGCTACTGTAGCAAGTTACATGCTCTCATTTGTCCACTGGCCATTATTGTACTAGTTTTTGCATTTTTTTGGAACAGAAAAAAGTATTTGAAACTGTATTATTATGTTTTAAATTTTTAATCAATTTTATAAAAAAGTTTGCCTTGAAATTATAATAAAACATAAGAGTTTTCATGAATTACTGAGATTATTTTTTCATTGTCATATTTATTTTAAAACAATTGAGCAATTTTCAGAGGTAATTGAGCTGAAGTTAAAGCAATATTTGAGATTTTCCATGAATGAAACACTTTGTCAAGTGGTCCATTCATGGAAACACCTAGTGGTCCAATGATAGCGACTGCGTCATTTTGAATATTCTTATAGTTGTTACTGTTGTCACGAATCATGATAAAAAATGAAGTATGGGGAACTGTACTTGAAATGGGACTCTTTTAAGTCAATGTTCACGTTTAGATGATCAGTGATATTCAAAGCATGTTATGACTAAATGAAAATCTCAAATAATTAGTAAGACAATGGTACAAATCTTTTCTGACAGATTAACAATATGATTAAATAATTTTAACTGCCTGATGACTCTGCAGTAGTACTGGTAGTAGTCTTTTCAGACAAAGGAAGGTACTAAAACTGATTTCGCGTCTGCAAAAACTCTGGTACGGGAAATATCTTCGCGGTCTAGTCATGGAACCGGTTCATTGATGGCAACTTTCCCCTAATGCTCAACTTATAATTTAACATTCAACAAATTAAGGGGAGTCAGTACCCTAAATACTTTCAAAAATAGGATTTTTTGATTTTTTTATATTTTGAAACTCTATTTCAATACCTTTTTAATGATACAAACTTCTTAATCATGCTCATATTAGAAGTAAGTTAAAATAAGTTTTAAAAAAACGTAAACCTATTTTGATGAGGTATGATTTTCCCCTTTAAATTGCAATACCTCGAAATGGTATTTTTGAAACTAAATGTTCCTTTTTCTCAGAAACTAAATTGTGTTAGGATTTGAAATTTTTACCACCTATTCCATGCATCTAATTGCATATACTGAAGTAAATTGTTTCTCACATTCAAAAAATATTTTTTATAGAGCTGATTTCGTATTGCAAAATGGAATTTTTTGAAAAAAATGCACTTCCTTACACATTAGAATTTTTAAAAAATAATAATAAGTTTTCTTTCTGCAAAATTTTACTTCAGTATAGAGAAAAGAGTCTACTTAAGGCACAGAAAAAATTTCACAATTGCATCTTTAATAGATTTTTAGAAAAAGGTACATGTACCTGTGAAAATTAACATTGATGGTATAGGGGATACTGACTCCCCTTAAGAACCTTTTTCACGACTTAAAAAAAAGAGAATAATATTTTTCCGCTTCTGGAAGTATACATCTTTTTCTGACGGTTGCAAAAACAAGAGGTCTTGAAGGGCTAAATTGGGAC
This sequence comes from Uloborus diversus, assembly GCF_026930045.1. Lineage (NCBI taxonomy): Eukaryota > Metazoa > Arthropoda > Arachnida > Araneae > Uloboridae > Uloborus > Uloborus diversus. Next base: position 14,744,162 of record NC_072740.1, read on the forward strand.
CCTTACTGTGTCTTTTTATGTTACTCTTACTGCAACGTTCAAATTATCATTTAACATTCAATAACTGAAGAATATTTTTCAATACGCAAAATAGAAGAATAATATTTCTTCCCGCTTTTATACATCTCGGGTGTTTCTATTTGAACAGCACTTATTACGGTTTAAAAAAAAAAAGTAAGAAATAATAAAATTCATACGCTTTATCTGATATGAAATGAAAATAGGAACTCTTTAAAACGGGGGAGATATTATTATTATTATTTCGCTTTGACTCAGGAATATTTATTTTGTCTATTGTTATTTTTCAATGAATCACAAATGTACTGTTATTGAAAAGCAGAAAATTGTTTTGTCACTCTGGCCAAATTCAATTACGGCAAGGAAACTTGAAACATTTTACTTTTCTTCCGAAAATAAAATTTGCATTTCAGATGCAATTTACGAATCAGAAATGCTTCATGTAGTCTCTGTTCTGATTTCAAAGTGAGAAAAGAGAGAGAGAGAGAAAGGGATTTCTCGATTTATATATTTAAGGTGAGTGAGTGAAATGAATGTCAAATAATATTTTAACTGTAGTGGACAGTGCATTAGAAATTAAGACACAAAATTTGAAAGAGAATGAGAAAAAACCCTGTCTGTTTTGTTTATTGTAATGACTCAAATAAAGACGAGCTGATGTGTGCATCACATGACTTCCTTTTACTCCAATTTAATGTCATTTTCTCATTATTGACAGTTTTAATATGATTCAATAGTTTACTCTCTAAATATCACCAACAGTGGCCAAAATAAAACCAGATTTAAAAACAAAAAATAAAAAAAAAAATCCGCCAAATTTGTCGCCAAGTTGGCGACAAAACTTGGCGACCAAAAGACTGGCGATATATCGCCAAGTACCCGTCAAATAATAACACCACTTGAGTTTACATCGAAATTAACAATGATTTCCCACCAAAAAGGGGCAAAAGACCCCTTTAGAAAACACCCGAATGCAAGCAAAAAGGAAGGTGCACAACTACACGCCACTAGGAGTCTATGTACCAAATTTCAACTTTCTAGGACATTCCGTTCTTGAGTTATGCGACATACATACACACATACACACATACGCACATACATACGTACATACAGACGTCACGAGAAAACTCGTTGTAATTAACTCGGGGATCGTCAAAATGGATATTTCGGGTGTCTGTACGTTCCTAGGCACATATCCACGTGTGATCAGGTGGAAAAAAAAACTCAATATTCATTTGGGGGTGAGCAAAATTTAAATTAAGGCCGATTTTTGGGTGAAATTTTTTTTGCGAATACAATACTTCCTTTTTTTTGTAAAAGGAAGTAAAAAAAAACAAAGTTATAAAAGACTGTCAAACAGCAACAAGCGATTGGTAACAAAGGCATTTTCAGTTTATCTCCAAGTAATAGACCTAACAAACAACAGAGAAATAGTCTATATAGATTACGAAATAGTTTTTACCATGCCTTGCCTTCAATCTTCGAGTTGAACCGAACCATTGTTTCGGTCACTCGTCTGGTATGTGCTAATTCTATGTTAGCTACCAGTTTGTTTGGAACTCTTTGCTTCCTTAAGAGGTTTTCCACCTCTAGCTCAGTCACTTCCTATTCCGGGCTGATGAGTGCTAATAAGCACGAAACTGTTATCCTCGAACGAAAGACTGAGTTGGCGGTGTATTTCATGTACAAAATAGTTGTTTCTGTTGGTTGCGACTGTTTTCTGCAGCGTGTTTTTCAACATATCTTAGTGAGGCAAAAGCCATTAAAACATAAAATTTAGTTTTATTGAAAGAAAAATGGAAGAATAAAAATCAAAGTAAAATAGAATTAAACGAAAAACATCACGTGTGGGCCAAAGCCTATATGCTCGGAAAATTGTTATTGACGCTAAAAGGGTAAAACTAAGTTCTGGACATACTGTCAAGTTTAATTCTTGTTTTAATACATATCAAACCATCTAAGTACATTCTTATATGAAGTCATGAAGATAATTACGATTGAAAACTTTTCACGGTTCAGTGGAATTACAATTTCAATTGTGCTCCGCATTATAAAAATTTCTATTAAAAAAGGAGAAAAAATAAAAATAAATCAACAGCATAATGGTTTGATAACATACTTAAACCAAATTTGCACAACAATTTAATCTTATTCCATGCAATTTTTGAAAACTTTATTTTCGAGGAAAATCTCAAAACGAAACCAATTTGAAAGTTTTGGAAAAATAGCCTTCCCATTCCAAAATCACAGAATAGTTCACTTACTTGTTCAGAAAGTTTTTCTCCATCCACAAAATTGTTTTCATATGCAAAAAAAGCATTTCATTTCCAGTTTTTTTAACTGCTCACTCATTTTATTGTTATTTCATAATTTCAAATCCAAAAACAATAACTAAAAGAAGAGCCGCGTCACTAAGAAAAGAAGAAAATTTATGTTCCATTTAGGCCATTAATTTATGACGTAGCTGTATTACATGGGGGGAAAGTGAACGTCATTTTGGAGCATTAAATCTTCAGAAACCAGAATCAAAAACTAATTACCCGCTCTTAGGGTAATTATCTAGAAATGTTTTCAAAAAATGTAAAAGCGATATATGAGCTTCAGTTTAAATTTATGACTCATAATTAGTCAAATTATAGTTTCACTTTGTGTTGTTCATCTAAGAGGCTTTTAATCAAGTCTTTGACCTATTTTTTGAAGCATTAATTACATTAAGAGTAGTGAATACCTCAAGGATTTGACTCGGTAACGGTTAAGTGGATAATTTCACATTGATATACACATCAAGAACACGGTATATTGTTTTTATAATGTAGTATATATTTTTTAAACTTATGGTGCTTTTCAGAAAGGTGAAGACTATCTATCGTATAATTGCAAATACGTCGTTTTAATGCTAAACTAACCACAATTTACGACAAAGAAATACGCAAAAAGCCGACATATTAGGAAAAGAGGAACTTGAACGTTGAGTTTTACATGACTTTTATGCATTTGTCGTAAATTAAGTCCAGCTTGTCGGGCAATCATTTATCTGACATATATAAACTGTATTTGAAGCATCATATCTGTGAATAGAAAGTCAACAAACGTTTTTACAGCAATGTTGAGTCTTCAGGAGCTAAATTAGAAGATATTATAGCAATGGTATATCATGAAGAAGGAGATGAATGTGTTCCATGGAACAAAGATTAGACCATATGAACACATGATCCTATATGAATAAAAAGTCAACAAACGTTTTTACAGCCAATGTTGAGTCTTCAGGAGCTAAATTAGAAGATATTATAGCAATGGTATATCATGAAGAAGGAGATGAATGTTTTCCATGGAACAAAGATTAGACCATATGAACACATGAACCTATATAAAACCAAATACGTTTCACAGGTTCAATTTGATTTTTGTGAACAATTCACAAATAATTATACACTGTAAAAACGATTCTGAAACGTTCCTGGAAAATAATGGGCAGCTGATGTGCCCAATTTCTTCCAGTAACAAATCTTACAAAAACCAGGAACTTTTTTGGCTAAAATTCAGTAACCTTTCTGAAATTATCCTGGAAACCTCCTGAAACATTCAGAAATCTTCCTGTTTAAATCCAGTCGTGTCTGTGGAACTTTAGAATATGATGTAATAGCTTGGTACTTTCCTGCATTTTCAGGAAAGCTCCAAAAGCGGTATTATTAATGTGGCCAAAGCTAAGACAGAATTGCAAGCAAGTATCAAGAATTTTACTCGCCTGCAATTCCAGCAAAGCACGTAATCCATTAACTGATTTTCGCCCTTTAGACGCTTTATCAGTCTAGACCAGCCACAGTCGAACTGAAGCCGATACACTTTATAAACACGCTAAGTTAATCTTTAAACTGGGAGCTAAAAATATTTTTTACTGCACTGAGAAGTCTAAATTTGTGCCACTTGTAGCAATTCAGGAAACTTTTTTACGATGATACTTGATTTTTCCAGGAAGTGGATAAAAACCACTGAAATCTCGAAGCGTTACACGGAAATACTCAGTAACGTTTCTGAATTTTTTTACAGCGTACTAGGAACTTGCAAGAAGCAATACTTGAAAATCTAAACATTCATTTAAGAACTAATTTCACTACAGTAAAAAATACAGTAAAGAACTTAGAACGAGGTATACTTATAAACTTTTGAAGACGTAGAGCAGGGTATATCTGTCTTTATGGATTGAATTTGCAAGGTTTAAGCCAGGATTTTCCATAGTGCTTTTCCTTAACCACCGCGTCAAAGGCCCTGAGTAGAAAACTGAGAGCTAACCAAAGCAGGGAGGTGCGGAAAACATTTTAAGAATAATTTCCCGGTGACATTTTCAAAGGAAAGAAAGCCAAACACGATAAAGCTGGATGGGTTAAACTTTTTTTTTTTTTTTTTTTTGAATAAAAGTAAGGCATTGAAAATAGCTAGTTTACACGTAAGCTCTAGTGATTTATAAATTAATCATCAATAAGCGATCATCGAGAAAAACGTACGAGCGTGCAAGCGATGGAGTTCACCCACAATGCAGTATATAGCTTATTAAAAACGTTTTAAAGATCGTGTGATAGTTTATTTTAGTTTGCTTTTAGAACTCGTTAAACGACATTAGAGTTTCGGGTTTTGAAAAAAGAAATTAACATTTTTGGCCTCCTTTTTCGCAAATGAAAAAACATGAAAGAAAGCTTAATGTATAGCAAAAATATTGCTTAACATATCAGAAAGAAATTAAACCAATAAAGAAAAAAAAAGGAGAACAAGAAAAATTTTAAGGCATTATTGTTGTATGCTCATTCAGGATAACTTTGATTCACAATTTCTCTATTTTAACTGTCTCTCCTTTTAATTTAGTAATGGTATTGTGAATATTGGGCTTAAAACTAAAATGAAACCCTTCAAATATTGTTCAGTTATATAAAATGAAGAAATATCAATTTAAAAAAAAAGGTTCTTAGCCTGATTCCGAATTATCCTGCCACTTTGTTGATGTAGGGTGACCCGGGGTGATCGGATACAAAGTTACCCCCCCCCCCATGGTTCAAAGTTACCCTAAATGATAGTTACGCAAGCCATAACCGCTATGATGTATAACTTTGTAAAAATTAGACGTGTGATAAGAAGATTATTAGTCATCCCATAGCACGAACATCCCATTTACATCTCCACGTTTCCTGCCACAAACACGTTCTTCTAGAAATGTTTAGCATTAAATAATCACTTCAAAATATTTCAACAGAATAGCAGCACATTCATCCTTTCTAATACTCTGAGCTCATAAATAAACTTTTAAACTCGTATATATATATATATATATATATATATATATATATATATATATATATATATATATATATATATATATATATATATATATAAACTCCTGTTTGTGAAAATTGCAGGAAATGTAAAGCAGGGCATGATATGCAAATAATTAGAATTGCAGACCTGTAGCACATGAGTGTGCTGAGCAGAGCCCTCAGAACGGTAGACTGAATCGAATCTAAGTAGACGGCTGTAACGAGGCGTGTATGATTATCGGTGGTTATATGCTAGAGTAAACGTTAATTGAATCTTTACCATGCCTCTTCGGCAAAAGAAAGCGAAATTTGAGCAAATTTCGGAGTTTGAACGGGGCAGAATCGTCGGCCTTCGTGAAGCTGGATTGTCTTATCGTGCAGTAGCCGCTCGTGTGCAGTGTAACAGTAGCACAATCATGCGTGTTTGGAAGCAGTGGACGGATGAGGGTCGGACAGCTCGGAAATCCGGGAGTGGATCCCGAAATGTAACGTCAGCTTGCGATGACAGACACCTGGTGCGTATTGCTGGGCCGAAACCCCATAGTGGAGTTAGTACAATGCGTTGTGTTATGATTTGGTGGACTTTTGGACTGTAGAATAGAGTAGAAATAATAGTTGGATTCATTTTTGCACATTGAAAGTTTATTAAATAAAATAGTTCATATACAATTCTAACCTAAGTTTAGATATTTAGTCAGGAGTTAAACATTAATACTCAAAATGTTAAGGATTTCAATAATTAAGTACATCATGATTCTGCTCTCCAAAGGAATTAAACTTTAATCTACTGGTTTAAATTAAGCTGTGGGAAGTGGGAGCTAGTATTGTACGTACCAAGATTTCGGTCCTTTCTCCATTAAGTCATCCAAAGGCACAGCGCGTTTCTATCATGACTCCGGACAAACGTCTCGGAGAAACGCCGAGCTCTCGAAAGATCTTCTCCCCTCAAAACTCTGTCTTCTCTACCTTCCAAAACTATCTCTTCTCCTCACGAAAAATCTTAACTCCTTGTTTTATACTGGGGGATAAAGTTCCCTGATCGGGGCACATTCTCTGAGGATCATAGTTCAACATCTGGAGAGCCAGCCTTCTAGGAAAACCCTATGCTTTATGGGGTACGGAGTGTCGCAAAGTGTCAGAATGGAATTTTGTTATTCCCAAGTCTTCTATTTTATGGGCTCGAAAATGTCAGAACTTCAAAAGTTATATCCTGCAGCTGTGTCTCGGAAAGGGGAAAATGTTTGAAATGTCCGAAAGAAGCTAACCCCTTTTGACCCAATGCGGGTGTCACAGAAAATTCCAAGTGTCGCTTACTCAAAACAAGCGGAGGGAAACTTTCCCGCCAAAATGTGTTTATTTCTAAGTCTCTATTTTATGAGATGCAACTGTTCGTTGGTCTGAACTTATTTCCTGCACGGGAAAATGTACCGCCGCGCTGCGACAAAAAGGTCAACTCTTCTTAACCTAAAAGACGTTCAAAAATGCAAGGGAGGCTATTTGTGGCGGAATGAAGGTTCAGGGGATGGATATCCCTTTCCAGGCATGTGGGGCAGAAGGTCAAAATCGGCCCCACAGTATGGCGCTGACGGACCGACCGCACAGCTTTTTATAGACAACTGGCAGCACAGTGGTCAACAGCTAAAGGTGTTTCATTGTGTGCTTCATCAATTCGGAGACGTCTGATGCAGAGTGGGATGCGCGCAAGGATTCCTTTATACAGTACTCCTCTCAAGCAAAACCATCGCCGTCTGTGGCTAAAATGGGGCAATGTGCATAGGAGCTGGCGTGCTGATTGGCAGCAGGTCGTCTTTTCTGACGAATCCCGCTTCAATTTGTGGCACCATGATGGCCGAATTCGTGTATGGCGCTATGCCAGTAAACGGCACATTCCGGAGTGCATTATCGAACGCCACAGAGGAGAAACACCCGGAGTTATGATCTGGGGTGCCATAGCATATCATGGACGATCACAATTGCTACGAATTGTGGGCAATTTGAACAGTACCTGATACATAAACGAAGCTTTACAGCCTCAAGCTATTCCTTTCCTGCAAGGATTGCCAGGGGCTGTATTCCAGCAGGATAATGCCCGTCCACATGTCGCCAGGACAGGTACAGCTTCTTCCTTGGCCTGCATATTCCCCGGATATGTCACCGATTGAAAATGTGTAAGTTTTCGCTGGGCGGCGTCTCGCTCGTGATCCTCGTCCTGTTGCTTCGACAGACGTTCTTTGGTTGTGCATACAACAATATGGAATACTCTTCCGCAGGCAGATATTCAAACTTTGTTTCACTCCATGCCGAGTTGTGTAGCAACTCTTATTGCGACGCGTGGTGGTCACACAAAAAGCTAATTTTTATCTCTTTTTATTGTTTGTTTGGTTTGAAAATGTAATCACTTATTTGTACCATTACCACTCAACTGTGTATTAAATTTCATTCAACTATGATGCTTCCTTCATGGGGTTGCAATTTTCACGAACAGGAGTGTAAATATTTCCGATACTTCTTACATTGCAGAAGAAAACCTATACAATAACATTATTTTAGCCAGTCTCTCAGCAAAAAAATATTAAGCAGAAACCGAAAAAAAGAAGCAGCATTGTTACTGGAGTCGGAGCTCATTAGGATGTTTCGCAATATTTATATATATATATATAGTTCCACTTATCTAATTCTAACAAAAGAAAGTAACGGATGTGGTCAGCCAACATGCTGGAGCAAGCAATTGACGAATTTTTTGATCTGACAACGCTTTCGGTTTTCTTTTGTGAAATTTGTCACACAAGTCATGCCTTTCTCATATATGGCAGCCAGTGACGAAAGATTTTCAGACAAAAAAAAAAAAAGGTTTTTCTAAAAGGAACTTGGAAAGCAGTACATCATAAAATATTATTTTTATACTTTGAAGTTACTCTGTGCAATTGATTTACTCTGTGCATCATGTAACATATTGTATTATAAAAAACTATTGAAATGGCATGAATTTTGCCCCTTTTTTGCACATAGATTAAGGAATAATATTTTTTTAGTTTTTTAATAGAAAATAGTAACTTTTGCTTTTAACGCTTCCAGTAAGAGTGAAGAAAATTGGAAGTCAGAACTGTTTTCAATTTTGCATATATTTTAGAATAAAGTTTTCATATTTTTCTTACTTACAAACAGCTAATCATAAAAAACGTTTTGAACACATTTTGAACACTATCGGCACATGGAAACTTATTCTCCTTTCCGAACACTTTGAAGCACACTTTTCAGAATAGTTTTCAGAGAATTCCTGCAACACTTTTATAAACACATGTTTAGTGTGGAGTTAATTTTCGGCTGAAGCACGGACATATAGTCGTTATACAGACCGAAACGAATTTGATATCGTAAGTTACAATCATTAAAAATAAACTAAAAATGCGGCGATCTTTTATGTGGAAAATAACTATACTTTTCAGCAGGATAATGCTATGATCCATGCATCAGAGCTAACATACTCGTGACTTTCACAGCAAAAAAAAAAAAAAAAAATAAAACCACTGTCCGTCAATGGCCTTCTTACTCCTCAGGCTTGAACTCTATTGAAAACCTATTGATAACGGATAATTTGCTGTTGATGAAAAACCAAAAAATGCAATTATCAAATCTTGAGAAGAACGCTAAATTTGGCTGTATAAGTTCTGAAATGTGATTAATGGCTTTCTTGGATACAAGTCATAGCTGACTGTCGTATAATTCTAGCTGCATAATTTTTAGTTTTATGATGATGTCGTGTCTATGATAATGTGCATTTATATGGCTCTGAAGCTGTCGTAGACAGCCTTTGCAACTTCGACACCCGTATCTGTATAGAGCACTGGGTCTTCTAAGCCGATGTTAAAAAGTTTGGCCTGGATTGCTGGACAGCTGAAGATGTGTTGACGAGACAGTGGGATGTCATCTGGGAAATGAGGACAAAAGTTGGAGTAACTACGCTGTCCGTTTGCAGAAATCCTCAACCCCTTTAAGTAATTTGTCCTAAGTCTGGTTATAATAGTCGATATGGCTCTGTCACAGTTCAGATTCGGAATGGAGTTTCTTTTCGCTTGTTGACCGATTAAGGCCAGCAACAGCGTTGGTGTCAACGAGGGTTAGGGAGTTGGATGGTTGAGGAGCATTACGGGATGCCTTTGCGAGCTCATCGGCCTTCTCGTTACCAAGAATGTTTACGAGCGCCGGTATCCATTGTAAAATGCAGGATCTTTTTGCCCAATGATTTTGTTTGTGAGCTCAATGATCTGATGGCTAAGTTGACATTTGCCCTTCTGGATCGCCTGCAATGCTGATCTGAATTGCAGGCGATTCAGAAGGGGTTTTATCAAACAGCAATATAAAAATTAGTTTAGAAAAAATAAAAAACATGTGCTATCAACTTTTCTTGGTTATTAGAAGTTTTTACCACATAATGTACTCTTATTTTATTTCTTTTTCTTTATGATAAAACTTTATGAAGTGCTGTAATTATATTTAGGAGTTTAAGCTTGTTTTTCAGTCCCACTTTCACATTGTAGGGAAAAGCGAAATAGTTGAGATAACTTATATTTTTCAAAATGAACAAATTGGAAAGTTGTTTAGAAAATTACAATACATAAATAAAGAAAGATAATTTTTAAAAAATGGCCAATCTAGGTGGACATTAGCAAAAAATTTTATTTCAATAGAGCATTGAATGAACTTTGTACTTTTATCAAGGAATAGTTGACTAGATAGGGTGTCCCGTCCATATATGAGAAAAAAAAAAATTTGAGCTACACTATCACAAGAGGTGTCAAAATTTGCGAAATTTTTCACAGATCACGAAAAAGGTAAAAAAAAAATGGAATTGCGTGTCATCTTGAGGGCTCTACCGCTCTTTGAAGTTTTGCAAATTTTACATTTTTGACAGACCTAGACGATATGATTTTAAAAATACAAAAATAAAGTTTAGAAAGCATTTTATTTAAGAAACTAATGAAACAAAGCACAAGAAAACAAAATAAACAAACTACAGTTTATAAATAATGACAAAAGTTTAGAATTTAAACTTATTTTTGTGTCCAAAATTTGGCATTTCTGCGCGAGATTGCAACCTGGTTCTAACGAAGCCATCTCTAGAAGTAGCGTTAGTAACACTTTGTGAAGCCTGTGTTATTAGTTTAACACATCTTTCCACAGATTGTGAGTGGCAAGGAAAGTCAACGATTTCCAAGCTATTATCTTTTGCCATAATTTGAAGGTTCTCGTTAGAAATATGTCGAAGAACCGGTGGTGCTGTAACCTGACACTCTTGCCAGACAATTATTTCCGTATAATCTTTAGCAGAGAAGTTAATTTTTGGTGTTTTAAATATTCTGCGCTTAGTGCTACTTTCAGCCTCTCTAGCTTTTTTTATTCTTCGTAATGCTAACTCCCGAATGTGCTCCCTATCATCAAACAACATACTGACCAGCAGGTTTTCTGGGTGCGCAAAAAAAGCATTTCTTTCGATAACAGAATGCACAACAGATTTCAAGTTTTCGGGTAAAAATCGAGAGTACACAATCATTTGAAAAAGATGTTTGGCTGCTTCCTTAAAAGATGACTTTTGCTTGATTAAGAACCAAACTGGAGCGTACACTTTAATCACGTAGTTAACAAGTAATCGCAAATTTTCTGTTGGATTAAGAGTACTTACATAAAGTCTGAGTATACGATTAGCAGAAGTAAGCCATCTCGAGAGCGCCATTTTCCAGGTTGGCGATTTGCCAGCTCAGGACTACAGAAACCAGTTGATACAGCTTGACAAATCTCATAAAGATATTTTTGATCCGTGCTTAGTTCATCAACCACATTTTTCGGCAAATTAGGCAAATTACCATCCACCGCGCAAAAAGACAATGTCATTTTATTTTCACAACCAGCTAACTGTTTTCCAATAGGTCCGGAATATTCTTTAGGACCCAAAGTGCAACCATCTAAGGTCAAGAATAAATGACGAAATGGTAATTTGTTGGCATGAAGCATACACACACGCCATTGCAATGGTCTTTCCAAATACTCCTCTAAATATTGAATCACGCCACCCTTCCAACCGGTGTTTATTGCAGTTCCGTCACATCCAACGCAAATCACGTCTTCTAAATTCAAGCATTGACCTTCTAGTAGAGCTGTAATCGAAGTTAGAATTGCCTTTGCAGTGCCACGACTTGGCGTTGTGTGTCCCAAATAAATTGATCCGGGTTCTGCTAAAATTGAGATGTGCTCTTCTAAAATTTCTTTGCGATGGTAACGAGCTCCTATTTTCTCATTTATCAGAGTCTTGTCTTTACGTCCATCAAAGTAAATGCTTTTTATAACAATACTTCCAATATCTTTGGAAGCTTCTTTCCGAGCTTTAGCTACAGCTCTGTGGATTTTTTTTTTATCAACAACTAGAGTTAAATCTTCTTTTGAAACCAAGCCGACATCAGCTAAAACTGCAGAAGCAACAGCAGCAGCAGATCGTGTCGACAAACCGTATCTATCACAGACCTTAGCAACTGTTGGCAAGATCAGTGTATTCCTATTTGTCGTTGAAGTTGATGGTGTCCCTGTAGAGGCCGTATTCGTCTCTGTTATGGGATACGTTTCTGGAGAAAATTCACGCATCGAATCGTCATCAAAATTTGCTGAGACAGAATCGTTATTTTCAGTAGAAGACTTTTTTGCTGCCCTTTCAAGTTTTCTCTGCTGTTGTTTCATTAATCTAGCTGTTTCTTTCTTATCGACACCTCTTATCACCATTTTCCTGTCATTTCTTTGATCCAACAAGAAACTTCTCTCATTGATGGGAACTTTTTTAGGTTTTAAACACGAACAAGACTCAAATACAGGGCACTTACAAGCCGCAACATCGAAGAGCTTCTCAGATGACTCTAAAAAGCACTTCAGTTTATTTTCAAAACTATCACTTCGTTTGCTTCTGGGGTATCGTTTCAAATTGACGTACTTTTCGAAATAGAATTTTAATAATTGAATTACCCGTTCCTTAGTTACGATTGGAATTGAAGCTTTTGTCCAAATACTGTTGATTTTTTCAGAAACAATTGTATATATATCTGAACTGGAAGGGTCCTTTCCATTATGCATACGTTTCTGTTCGCTCCTGACAAATAAAATAAATTTTATGACGTCTTTTACAGTAGGTAGCTGCCGATCATCAAGTTCCTTGTAGGGTCCCAGTATAGCACAAGTAATCTCACTACGTCTCGAACTCTTACGTCTTAAAACTAACAGAATCGGCATATAACACTAACAATTGCAACTGTACTTTTATAGCATTAAAATTACTTTGGCTACGAAGAAAACACCCGTGAGTCAAGCCAAGAAAGCCCTCGAAACAAGTAAAAGGAATTAGCAAGTTGAAACCAAACAAAGTCGAAGTCGTCAACATATTGTTGCATGCAAATCGAGACGTGGCGCCAAGCTTCGTGGACGATTCTACTGCGGAAATGGGGGTTATTCCCATATAGGCATTTACAGTAGTAATCACCATATGTTTTTTTTTTTTTTTTTTCTGTTCGTGTTGATATTACGAATCACGATCTTTTTATTTCAGCTGTCGAGCTTTTATTTCACAGTAAATTTATAACTTTATTCACAGTACTTCTTTTTCAGTTGCCATAAAAATGACAATTTTTCAAAACTTGGACGATCGGTAGAGCCCTGAAGATATAGTTTTATTCTATTTTTTAAATTATTTTTGTAATTTACGATCGATTTCGCAAATTTTGAGAGGTCTTGCATTAAGAAAAACGGAATTTTTTTTTTCGGGACACCCTATTGACTAGATATAAACAGCAATAAGAATGCGATTTGATGTATTATAAACAGTTGTGTAAACAAAAATTCTTTCCAAAACAACGGGCAAGTCTCTAATCTGTGCAAAGTTCATAGCATGTAAGTTGTGTCTAACCATTTATAGTGTGTTATGCATATAATAACGACTCATATATATATATAATCTACATCTATTAATGTTTCATGGTGAGTGATACATATATTAAATTTTAACTTTCTGGGTGTACTTAGTTTGAGATAAGTAAACTTATTTAGCAAGTTAACTGAGTTTTGTATTTGAAATGAAGTAGCTTTTTTCTCCAAATTCCTCCAACTTCTGGATGGCGTGGTTTTGAAGTATAACATCTACAGAATATGTGATATTTGAAATCAAAACCGTCCAGGCCCATAGAGCTAAGCTATTTATTGTTTTTACTTTCTTTTACTATAGTAAAAAAAAGTATTTGAGTCATTCCATATAAAACCAAAATCCTAATGCCCACCTAGATTATCCATTTTTACCAGTGTGCGCCCCTTGGTTAGTTAATGGCCCCACTTAATTCTTATAGGCCGTGGCAATCGCTGAAACCCATGGCAATAAAGACGGCGCTACAGGGCACCCTTGTTTCCATTGGTTTACCATTTATTGGTGGACGCAGAGGCTCCCAGTGGAACCTCTTTCGGTCAAAATGGGCGACGTCCAATCAAAAATATAAACAATCTTTGAAACATTGATTATGATTGGTGGATGCAAGAGCTGCATTGAAACGTTGACATTGATTGGTGGATGCATGAGCTGCATCGGTTTAACACAGAAAAGTCAAAATTTGTCAAGGCCCGTAAGCGTATTTAGTGGAGCCATGGTTAGTTGTATAAATCATTTTAAATAGATACAAATTTAACATTAAGTAAATAAACACTACTCCGAATATTAGTAGGTCTCAATTAAGATCTAAAATGATAATAACAAAACCCTTGTCATTTTATAGTAAGAAAAATAATTTTCGAAGTACAACAAAGTAATACAATATGAGAATCAAGTTTTGAACACTGCTCTAGTTATCATTTGTTTTGATCTTAAGAGAGAACTTTTTGCCGGAATCGTATTGACGACGCGTGTTACCACATAGTTTTAAATATTACCAGAAAGTTTGCGCTAAAGGCAGAGTAAATATTTCATTATTTTACTTTGCCCCACATTTCCCTACGTTTGGGCCAAATAATATTTCAATTTCAGTAATAGCATTCATCTATGGAAATGAGCATAATTTGGAATTCATGGAAGCTAAATAAAAATTATTCTGTTTGACTGAACTGAAATTTTCAAGTGCAATGCAACAAATACTCAGAGGCGAATTCACTTTCACTGATTGCTTTCACACAATACATCCAATTGCCGAAAAGTTCATTATCAGAATAACGGAGCATTGTTACCATTTTCTCTAAAATACAATCTTGATTAAATTAAACTTAGAGGATTATAAGTTCTAATTCGCATATTATTGTATTGCTCAACATCGCTCGTTTGAAATTTATTCAGTCAGTAAAAATAGTATTCTGATTAGTTATAAAACTACTGTTTTGATGAAAAACATCATGAAATAACTGTCGAAAATGCACTTAAAATTTAGGAAAATTATTTGAAAGTTTGAATTTTTCAAATCAGGTCTCTTTTTCTCAAATAAATAATTGTTCTATAAAAAATTTTGCTTTTTCGAGCATAATACAACTATTTGCTGTGAGCGGTAAATTGTTATCATTGATTAACTAGACTTTAAAAAGAATGCAATGTGATTAACAAATATATTAAATTTACACTTAAGTATGGTTTGGGATGTTTTTATTTGTTACGAAAGTGTTAATGTACAATGTTAATTGTTTGTGGGTGGTGTGGGTTCATTGAGCTGGAATAAGTCTTAGCGCTTTGTTTTCAAACGGTTGGCGAAGTAATCTAAATTGCAGTGAGGCTCTACTATACTGAATTTAAAAAATATTTCTTGATTTTTCTGCAAAAGTCACCAAGAGTAGACTGTCGTATTATTTTCAATAGTAATCCCTAAGGATGCAAATTTGTAGCGACAACACAATCGAAAGGATATCTTTCATGACTTTTAATCTTGATGGGCCAAACCTCATAATTATGGGTCTAACCTCCATGCTTAGAGGAGGTTTGACCCAGTTTGAAAAACAAAAATCACTTAAAATCCCTACTAGAGAGATTGATTTGTAATTGAAATGAACTCAATCTAAAACATGTGTAAGAAAGTAAAAGTTTAAAAGGCGCTCTCAAACAAGCTGGAACAAGAAATTGTCTAAATTGGTCATTTACCAGATGAAACTAAAACGAAATACCAAAAAAATAATAGTTTCTTTCATTTAAACTACATTTTCAAAAGAAAATATATTTAATTAGAGACCTAATATGTTATTTTTAGACGGAGAAATAGCTTAACTGATACGAAATACATTAAACTTTTTATTCTAACCATTTTTAACATGTGAGGCAGTGAGAAACAAAGGGATGTTAGTGCCCACAACTAAAAATTTGGAGATAACCAATACACAAATGGTAGGTGAATCTCACTTCTATCTTGTAGCAAGAGATAGTAGTAGCAGCCGTTGTACGTGCCGCTATACAGCATAATTAAGGAAAAAAATCAATGAAAACCTACCTAGGACAGCAATTTTAACCATTTAAGACCTGGTGTCCGGTATACCGGACAACCACTTTAAATAGCTGTTAATCATTTAATAATATTGATTTAATTAGTTGATTTTTTTTGTAGTTGACTCTTTACATTCTGCTTATTATAATCTGTGAAATAATTTTTCGCTTTGGAATTGACAACACTGACATATAAGGATTGAGAGATAGAGAGTGGCTCATTTTTCCAACCATGGAGTTTCATCTGAAAAGCGAGGTTTTTTTCCTGATTTTTTTAAAAACATATAATCTTTAATTAATCGTTTAAAACGCTTATATTATGTTTTATTATTATTTGTAGAACATTTTATAATGAAGTTTGTTTGGTATTTTATCGTTTTTGTATATGAAATATTGATGTCAAAAATATAAGTTTGGAATATTGGACGTGCCATAACTCTTTTAATTATTCTCCTACAAACTCAAAATTTTGTCTATAAGATACCCTTTACCATAGTACACTGTGTACCAAATATCAACATTTTTGGTCAAATATTTCATAATTCCGACTGAAGGAGGTAAACGCGTTTTACGTACAAACTTGAAAATGTCTACTTACATCCCTTTGCTTCTCACTGTGTCATATGATAAAATTACACGATTAGAATGACATTCTAATCAAATAATATTTCTACGTTTTTACGCCATTAACTATTAAATAATAAATCATGATCCGATCGATTATCAGAAAATTGCTCCTCATAAATCAATTGTGCCTCGCTAACTAATAAAAGATAGCGTATATAATTTTTGCTGTACAGGAAACATTTTTCACGATACATTTCCCCCTTTCGAGAAAAGATAACAGTGATATGCATCTTCAATAAATATTTCTGAGACGCATTGCATGGATTATAAATACCTTAGGTTATATATGAGATTAATTCATTAAGATGTTTCTGCCGCTTTTGCCTTCGTTTATCACTTGCAAACAAAAGAAAAAGGATGTACAAAAGAAAAAGGATGCTAGGGAAGCTTGTCTGAGCGGACGATATAGTACTTCTTAGCTGCTATCATCATTAGCTTTCTTTTAAGAGATATTTTTTAGCAGATGTCTAGCTGAGCTTTCGGTGCAGCAGTTATGATGATGGATGAAGTGGAAAAGTTTGAACAAAAGAGAATTGACAAACATATTAATCATAAAAACCACTTCTGCTTTTAAAAAATATAAAATAAGGTTTTTCAGGCAAGTAGAACAGGGGGGGGGGAGCATGTCTTTTCTTTCGTGTGTGTACTTTTGGTTTTGACATTTACGGAAATGAATGTACAAAATTTCCTGATATACAAGAGAGGATTTAAAATATGTGTTGTGAAAAATGTTTTTTTTTAATGGGATACGGCTCAGTTTGCGTGTTGTTAACGTAACTCATAACAGAACAAAAGAGTCACCCGAGACGAGCCCCGTTGTGTTAGTCTTGAAAGCATGCAAGGTTGCCAGAATTTGAAACAGTCAAATGTACAAAATTTCCTGATATACAAGAGATGATTTAAAATATGTGTTGTGAATTTTTTTAAAAAATGGGATTAGACTCAGTTTGCGTGTTGTTAACTAACTCATAACAGAACAAAACAGTCACCCAAAACGAGCCCCGTTGCGTTAGTCTTGAGAGCATGTAAGGTTGCCAGAATTTGAAACAGTCAAATGTACAAAATTTCCTGATATACAAGAGAGGATTTAAAATATGTGTTGTGAAAAATGTTTTTTTTTTTTAAATGGGATTCGGCTCAGTTTGCGTGTTGTTAACATAACTCATAACAAAACAAAAGAGTCACCCGAGACGAGCCCCGTTGCGTTAGTCATGAGAGCGTGCAAGGTTGCTAGAATTTGAAACAGTCAAATGTATGAGCTGAAGCAAATATTGCCCAGTAATAAAGTTTTTTTCTAACTATGGCCTATGCGTAAGAACCAGAAAATATCTATGCAGGATGTTTCAATTAAATGTTTCAGAAATTCTAGGATGGATAGGGTGCATCCTGACGACTCGAAATCATATAGCAATTGGGGGGTCGGAAATGCTTTCCTATAACTGCGATGTACACAGAGTCACCATAAAAAAAAAAGAGACCGTAAGTTAAATATCTTTCCAATTTTGCATGCAAAAAAGCAAAAGATACATAAGGTAAAAGTCAGTCTTTGAAGTTTCTTCCCCTGGCTACAATGCACACCTCACATCCTCGGCGCACGGAGCTCCTAACAGTCTGAAATACTCTTGGGGAATATCAAACATTTCTCGGGTCGGAAAATCATTTCCGACCCCCCATTGCTGTATGACTTCAAGTCGTCATAATGCATCCTATCCATCCTAGGAGTTCTGAAACATTTAACTGAAACACCCTGTATATATTTTTAAAATACCACATGCTTTTCAACGCATCCCAAACTAATTAAAACCATAGCTCCAGCTGCTTTTTTAAAGTTTGGGCAAACATTTTCTTGTAGGTAAAAAAAAGGGGGGGGGGGGTATCACATCAAAAGTATACTTATTTTCAAAACAAATGAGTAAATGCATCGCTCACTCTTCTTCTGCAGCAAATTGCATCTTTTCCATCAATGGCGGTTTTTTAGTTTTGGATGCCTGTCGCAATGAATTTTTGGGGTCCCGTGGTCCCCATACTGGGGAGGCTACAAGGGTAAAAAAGCGATATGAACCAGTATGAGAGAAAAAAAAACATGTTTTTTTTTCTCTCATACAGACTTAACTTCGAGAACTCGCAATACAGACTTAACTTCGAGGGGAACCGTAGCATAATCTGGCATATATGTTAATTGTAAAAATGTGGTGATCTTGGGGAGACCCCTTTTTCTGACTCTTAAAATCAGTGTTTGAGAAAGAGGTATTTTTTTCAATCCCCTATGATGGCAATACAGATTGGTTTTCGGAAACTAACTTTTTCATTCCACGCTTAACTTTTAGCAATGAGTATACTTTGTGACACATTACCTAAATCTCAAGCACTACTTCGACAGATCTTAATATTAGTGAATGAGTTATAGAAATGGTAAATTTGTCATCTTAACTCATTCAACATCTTTCCCCCGCCCTCCCCCCGCTAGAGATCTACATTGGATCTCGTTAGCTGAAGACAATACAGAAACTTTCGAAAGATATCTAGAAAACTCGGTCAGCCGGTTATCCATCTTATCCTATCGGCCTGCTTAAACGAACATGAGCAGTTGCTACATACAGATATACTACTCGATATAGCATACTATTAGATTGTACGTGGAATATATTACGTTTAATTTGATTATAACTAATACTAATCCATAATAAGTAATTTAAGTAGTCATTACAAAAAGATATAATGCTTATAATCAGTAATTATCGTGGAACCATTGATCAAAATCCTTTCGTTTTATAAGTTACCATTCTAGCACTGTTTTATCATTTTCATGAAAATTAAATTTCTTCTTTCGTTTTCTTTCCATGATTTCATCATTCTACCATTCTTCGTTTACCTTATAGCATATCATGTATCATACTCACAATAATATACATTTTTTAATTTTCAAAACTTGAGCTTGGACTATTTTGTAGTTTAAGTTCGGGTTTTTGTGTTTCTCATTTCTTCCGAAACTTTCAATTTGAAGCTTAATATGAATCCTTTTCCTGATGTCATATTTTTCAACTGTTTAGATCTAAAATTAGGGGACAAAAGTGATCAATTCAAAGAGAGATACACAGTGTAAATGTTCCAAAAAATAAAACAAAATGTATGTGTCCACCATTAAAGAAGGAATGTGGCCCTCCACCCAATTCGATGAAGTAGTACATAAAGCAAAGAATCCTCCCATCTAGGCACGACACGTCAGATTTGATTGATCTATTTCATCAGGTCTAAAGAATTTTTCTCATTTGTTTTATTTAAACTTTAACATTCCTTCTATTCTTCTATTGGGACATGTTTATTTAGAAATGTTTTAATTTTATATAGGCATTCCTTGAACCATGACGTAATAAGCAGACAATATCTTCTTGATAATTGATTCCCGTAAAGGAAAATTCTTTAGGTTAAGATTGGGCAAATAATTTAAATATATTATCATTTTTAGAAACTTTTTGCAGCGCCCGTTTTAAATTCATACAATTATGTACTTTTTTGAAGTGTCGCTGTCTGAAAGGCATCCGGAAAGCTTTTTTTATTATAAATGTACTAGTGGTACCCGCACGGCTTTGCCCGTAGTAAAAAAATTAAAAGGTCATTTAGTTCGCCCATATATTTACAAATAATGGATGATGAATTTCTAGCCAATTAGCTATGGCTATTTGCTCGCCCATGTTACGGTTCCACGTTTTGATAATTTGGTAACTTACTCGTCCACGTTGTGATAATTTGCTTGGTAAAATGTTCTTAAAATTAGAATATGAAAATAACAAAATCGAATTTTCGAAAATCGCTTCGAGGTGCACACCCCCATGCTACAAACTAATTTTGTGTCAAATGTCATGAAAATCAGCCGAGCGGTTTAGGCGCTGTGCGCGTCACAGAGATCCAGACGGAGAGAGATCCCCATATCCAGACAGAGAGACTTTGAGCTTTATTATTAGTAAAGAAGTTTGAATTCAGCAGCGATGGTATGCATATTAGTATTTCTCCTTTGCCATGAATAAAACGGTAATTCGATCGCCATTACCCATGACGATCGATTACAATAACTGGCCACCATACACTGTAAAAACGATTCAGAAACGTTCGTGGAAAATAATGGACAGCTGATGTGCCCAATTTCTTCCAGTAACATATCCTGGAAAAATCAGGAACGCTTTCCGCTAAAAGTCAGTAACCTTTTTGAAATTAACATTGAAACTTTATGAAGACGTGCGAAATCTGCCCTGTTAAAGCCAGTCTCTCGAATCTTCTAGAAAAATTAAGTAGGTTTAGTGTAATTGATTAGAACCTTCCTAATTTACCAAGAAGACTCCATAAAAATCAGAGTGACCACGGCCAAAGCTATGCAAGAAGGAACCAAGCATATCTCTTGCCTGCAATTCCTGCCTTGCAAAGCTGTAGCTATCCATTGACATTTTCGCTCTCACTAGGGAGCTTATTCAATCTGGGTAAGCCGTAAGCAACCTTAGGCCGATACACTTAATAAACACGCTCATTCAATCTTTAAACTGGTTGCTAAAAATATTTTCCACAACAGTGAAAAGTCTGCACGCGTGCAACTAGCAGCGATTCAGGAAACTTTTTTGTGATGATACTTGTTTTTACAGGGAAATAGGTGAAAACGTGTGAAATCCCGAGACGTTCCACGGAAATAACCAGCAGCGTATCGGAATTTTTTTACAGTGTATGATGATGATACCAATCATCTACTATCTATCAACAATTTATACATGAACTGAAGGGGACTAAAATTTTCTCGATTCTTCCTAAACCCGTGGTAACTGCTCAACGACCAACCGAAGAACTTTCGAGCCCACAAAATTTCATGAGCACGTACTCAGCATGTACTGGGTGGGTCTTTATGGCTTCGGGCATTAAACCAGGATTTTCTCATCCCGATTCTGATGCGCTTACCACAAGGCTCGCCACGGGCACATTAACTAGCTCTAATTGTACGTATTTCCTCTGTGGTTGCATTAAAATTGTGTTAGTTAAAAAAGGTGACCATTTCCGATAAAATTGTTCGCGGAAAAAAAAAGCGAGAGAGTGTTTTTGTGATTAATTTTTGAATTTGAACTTTCATGAACACATTAGTTTTTAAAATTATAATTGATGTTTCTGAAATACTGTACAGGGTTACCACAAATAATTCATTCGCTTTTGAAACGATTATAAATCCAAAAATATTGCACGCACATAAATGAGGAATATATAAAAATAACAAAAAGCTCATCAATATTTGGAATTTTGTTAAACAGGTGGTAATACGAGTGAAATATTTTTTAAATGCTTTATATCAAAATTTCTGATTTAGGAAACTCTTCACCAAATTTTTAAAAACTTAACTAGTCGTAAGAAACAATTAATCATGCCCGAACAAAAATTTTAAAAAGATGAAAAAAAAAAAAAACATGCATGAGCAAGTACTTTCATTAAATGCCGCTGCATAAAAACAAGCTCTTTAAAAAAAATCCTTTCTGTTTGATTAATTTTGAGAAACTTCAATAATTTCTTTTGTATTCTTAAGCTATAACAAAATAAGAAAGCTCATCCAAACGTACTTCAAAAGTAAAGTTTCTCCGAGTATATTTCATTTAACTAAGAAAAATGTTTTAAGTCCTTATCCATATTTTTTAGAAGAATAGAGAATTGGGGTCAACAAGACCTCTTCTTCTCTTTTAGAAGCAATTTATCAAACATAAAAGCCTGCCAGACACATTCATCAAGAAACATGCTCAGAATTATGAGCAAATATTACATTTTCTGCTTTAACCGCTTATAAAAAGGAAGATTTCGAAGTTCTTTTGACATGAGAACTGTCAAAATTGATGAAAATTTTAGTGATTATATCGCTAATCTTTGCCGTCTGGATCATAGCTGCGGGATTTTTCAAAAACAGATTTTCAATGTAGCGTTTTCATTATCTTCATTTTTTTTTTCAAAAAAGATACAACTCTACTTTATTAGTTTACCAATACACGTATTATACCTTAAATTTGTAAATTCGGTCGAATAAATGTTAAAATCAGGCTTAGAATTATGCTAAAGTACAAATCGTTTACATTTAATAATCATATTGCATCATAATCACGCGTAGCTCTATTATACCCACTGTAAAAAAAATCCGAAACGTTGCTGTTTATTTCCGTGGAACGTCTCGGGATTTCACACGTTTTCACCTATTTCCCTGTAAAAACAAGTATCATCACAAAAAAGTTTCCTGAATCGCTACTAGTTGCACGCGTGCAGACTTTTCACTTTTGTGGAAAATATTTTTAGCAACCAGTTTAGAGAATGAATGAGCGTGTTTATTAAGTGTATCTGCCTAAAGTAGCTTACGGCCTGTCCAGATTGACTAAGCTCCCAATGAGAGCGAAAAAGTCAATGGATAGCTACAACTTTGCAAGACAGGAATTGCAGGCAAGAGATATGCTTGGTTCCTTCTTGCATAGCTATGGCCGTGGACGCTCTGATTTTTATGGAGCCTTCTTGGTAAATCAGGAAGGTTCTATTCAATTACACTAAACCTACTTAATTTGTCTAGAATGTTCTTGAGACATGACTGGCTTTAACAGGGGAGATTTCGCACTTCTTCAGAAATTTCAAGGTTAATTTCAGAAAGGTTACTCACTTTTAGCAGAAAACTTTCCTGATTTTTCCAAGATATGTTACTGGAAGAAATTGGGCGCATCAGCTGCCTATTATTTTCCAGGAACGTTTCTGGATCAATTTTACAGTGTAATGCTACTCAATAGAGTTAATGCGTACAGAGTTGGTTTCAATGAATCAAGCTTTAGGTAAAACATCATGGAGTCTAGAGCATTTTTCAGAAATTGTCATGTTAAGTGAAATTTTAAAGTAAAAAAAAAAATATTGCTACTATTCTAACATCTTCGTAGATTTTATTATGTCAAAGGCGAAAATGTATTGGTAAAAATCCTACATGTTTCAACAGGCAATAAGAAAAAAAGCATAATACTCAAGATTAATATAAGTTATAAATGTACCAATAATGGGCTACTTTCTTTGGTTGGTAAAAAACAAATTCATAGAGCACTAATGTAAACAACAATGTTTGGTTGAACATTTTCTTTTAAAGACACAAAAGTAAAGATTTTAGTTGCTCGTCGTTGTTTCAGATATAAACAAGTGTTTTTATTGGATACAGTTATCAGCTAATTCTAAAATATTTCTTTAAGAGTTTCTAGATATTATTTTGTAAACCTAAATGTGTGTAGTTTATATATTTTTTAATGATGTACATTTGGATATTTCAGAAAGCCAACGTTGTATGCATCTCAGGTTTGCAATAAAACACATTGCGAACATTTCATAAAAAATAACTAATGTTTCAATCACTGTTTAGGTTTTCTCTCCTTTTCATGAGGGGGGGGGGGAATGGAAAAAAAATAATTTGAATTTTGACATCTTGAATTCAAATTATTTTTTTCGCAATCACGAGTGTGTGTATGTAGGCGTGTGTGTTTGTGTGTGGGGGTATGTGTGTTTGTGTGTAGGGGTATGTGTATGTGTGTGTAGGCATGTGTGTTTGTGTGCTGGCATAAGTGTGTGGGTAGTTGTGTGTCTGAATGTGTGTGTGGGGGGTATGTGTGTGTAGGCATATGTGTTTGTGTCTGTGTGCAGGCATGAATGTGTGAGTAGTTGTGTGTATGTGTGTGTGTATGTGTAGGTCTCTGTATGTATGCGTGTGTGTATGTGTTTGTGTATGTGTGTGTAGGTGTATGTGTCTGTATATGTTTGTGTGTGTGTGTGTGTGTAGTTGTTTATGTATGCGCGTGTGTGTAGGACATGGATGCAATCTGCAGACGGCTTTCGCTATAGGAGCAGCATCGTGAGGAGCCGGTCGACGGTGATGGTGCGGAGGGTGGCAGTGGGAAAATAAAATGATAGCACGCCAAAAACAGTCTAATAAAAGCAATAAGCAATCGCGATTGCTCAAAAAAAAAAAAGTCGGAGTTGGAGTTTGAGTCAAACGTTTCATAATCCCGGAGTCAGAGTCGGTCATTTTCCCTCCAACTCCGCAGCCTTTGGTTACCATCATATAATCAGAACCAGTGATGAATCAAATGGACCATTATTGATACCCTTGTAATTCATTACTGGTACGCTTGGTGGCTTATTACTCATAAAACCAAGTGGGTCACTTAAACAAGGACTTAATTTTTTATTTGTGGATGTACTTTATTTAAATACACTGATAAAGGCAACAATTTTTGTAATAAGCATACATATTTAGGGCTCTGTAGTGGAGCACAGAAAAGGTCATTTGTTTCTAGGATTACTTTTGATGGTTTTGTTAATTAATAACGATGCAAGAAGGTACAACAATGATGGATTAATTACCTTATGTCACAATTCTTGAGAACTTTTATTCTAACTCACTTAATTAGCTTCAGTTATCCATTATTGATGGGGTATTTTGAGTTTGACTTACCAGTACACAAGCTGAAATTAAAATAATATGCAAATAAAACAGTAAATCAAATATTTATGGCAAAAAAAAGTGCTATGTTACGGACTCTACATTTGTCCAAAATACTGTGAAATGCCCCTGGTACTTCACAGACTGGTACTAATGGTACCTGGTACTGCCCCTGGTACTAATCTTCAGACATTTGTATTTGTTTCTTTAACATTGTAATTATCTGTTCACAAGGTTTTTTATTTGTACATTCTTAAATTTGTAAAATGGGAAAAACTAATTGATGTATTTCATTATGATTATGCTTTTACAAGATCTTCAAACATGTAAAATCAAAATTTTATGTAATTTTTTGAATATATACTTCCACTAAAACATAATTTGCCATTGCCAAGAGCAGAAACTAGAAACATTAATGGATATATGCGCGTAAAACTGGTATAATAGCTAGTTTTACAGCTTAGTTAATAACAAATTCTACAACTTTATTGTAACTACAAATAATGTTATACCATTCGTTAAGCATTTCAAATACGGAATTAATTTAAATTCTAACAAAGATCGCATAACTGTTTTGCGGCCGCTTACTGAACATTTCTCTAAGGAAAGAACCATACACAAACTAAGCTCACACTGAATAACTACTTAGAATTAAAATCTCTAATTGGCAAATGCTTGTTGGGAAGCAAATGCAACTATCCCTTCAGGAATACTGGAAATAATTCAACTAATTTCCGGCTTTTCAAAGAAGCGCGATAAACGTCTTGGCGCTGCTTTAATCAAAAATTCTTAGTGAAGTTCCTATTTCCAATAAGGCATTCCTTATATAGGAGTGCCATTTAACTTTTTCCTGCAAATTAGTCTCAAATGTAAGGGTTAATTGGCTTTTGAGAGGAAAATGTTGTCGTAATATTCTCGTTTATTATAATAAATCTTTGTCTAAGAAAATGAAATTTCACGAATACGCAGAAAGTTAAAGACTGTGCAAATATATCTTTTTTTTTAGTCACTAGAAGTGTTTTACAGATTAAATTCATTACACAAATTATTAGGTTGCACGAAAATGTGACAAATATGTTTCGAAAAATCTACAAATAAACTTGATAACTACGTAGGGGTTTCAAAAAGTAAGGTAACAAGAGCTCGGGCGGGTGTGCAGATTCTTTGTATGAATGAAAATCATGCTGAAGATAACGAAGATGATCAGAGCTTTCAAACAGTATTAGTGGATGTAGCTGGGAGTCCACTAACAGGACAATGTGTAAGTTTGAAGAAGGCTGCGTTGACAGAAACATTTCCCGCCAATGAAACAAGTAGTGTGATAAAGTTTTTTAATAGGGAGGTATTGGACCACCCTGCTTACAGTCGCGGCCTCGTACCAACTTACTTCCATCTCCTTGGACCTCAAAAGAAACACTTGAAGGTTCTGCACGGAAAAAATACTCGCCAAGTATGGGAAATCACATCAAGATGGTTTGCTGAAACCCAGCATCGGTTCTGAACTGCTGACCTCCCAAGTGGTTCTTTAAAGGTTCAAAGAGGTGTAAATAGCTTGGTGCGAGGTCGGGAGTGTAAAGAGGGTGGTCCAATACCTCTCAAAGCAAAAATCTTATCACACTTCTTGTTTCAGCAATGGGACATATTTCCATCAAAGCAGCCATCTTCTATACTCGACTGCAAGCTTACTTGACAATGGAGAAATACGCTGAGATGAACGAAGGAAATAGTTCCTAGCGCCTTGTCCGATATTCGGGTGAAATTACGCTCTTCACTTTCGAAATCGGATTAGTTAGTTAAATCCACGAACCTTTTTTTGTCATAATTTCTGTCAATCGTTAAATATTTTTAATCTTACCAGCGAAGCAGTGCGGAGCGATTTGTCCATTTGAATCACACGCGCCAGCCAATAGCAGCCCATGGACACGTAGCTATCTTCTCTTATTCGCGAAGAAGGTAGGGGAGGTAGCTAGTAAGTGTGACGTTTTATCTGTTAACTCGGGTTTTTCTTCCGTGCGTCGTGACGTCACTGTCAACTTAAGTTACAAGCAAGTATAACTGAGCATTTGTCCTGTCCTGTTAGTGGACTCCCAGCTACATCCACAAATACTGTTTGAAAGCTCTGATCATCTTCGTTATCTTCAGTATGAGTTTTCTTCATACAGAGAATCTGCACTCCCATCAGAGCTCTTGTTACCTTACTTTTTGAAGCCCCTGGTACATGATTTGTTTTCGGATCTTTTATCACAGTACTTTTGTTTATGATGACAGAGTTTTTCGAATCTGTATGCATTATATGACAGCTTACAAATATCGAAACTGACCGATCGTTGTTAACACATATTTTCTTCTTTACAACAAATATTTCTTAGAACATTTTCTGAGGCGACATACTAACCCTTTTCTCTCTGATACACACTCCTGCTCAAAATCTAAGCAACAAAGGCAAAACTCAGAACAAAAGCTATTTAGACAAAAGAACATTTGCTCCGTGATGCGTTAAGAATGAGAACGCGTGTCTGCATGAGAAAGTTCTTATATATCGCTTGGTTTTTCACTAACGCATGTTATTTCTAAGCAATGATGATTTTAACGAGTGCCAAAGTGAAGAAAACACATCATGGGAACAGACCCATATGCGCAACAGATTTACTCGAGATATGTGTGGCATTACTAGACCATAAGTCAAAAAATGAAACAATGACGAACAAAAACACAACATTACGACCGTCGCGGTACAGTAGTCCAAGTGTTTTAAATGACATCCCCAAGCGAACAATAAGTATGGTGCCTTTCAGCTGAAATAGATGCGTGACAACGTCGAGGAAAACTGGCAATAGTGTCGTAGATCGCTTGTTGTGGTAGTTATGCTCACTCAGTAGCGTAACTACGTACCGCAAGACCCCGTGACGCGGGGGGGGGGGCCCGGAATCAGAAAGGGCCCGAAAGTTTTTAAGCTTTGTTTTCATTCAATTTTATAAAATTTTTCCATAAATCAAACTTAGTTTTAAATGCTTATATTTTTTCTGGGACCCTCTAGAGCCCCTGAACATGTTGACCAAGGGCCCCGATTATGACATTGGGGTCCTAGGCAAAACACTTTTTCGGTGCCCTCTTGTAGATAAACATTAAAATTTTTCCATTTGCTAAAACAGTTTCAGTCATTTGGGGCCCCCAAATAGTAGGGGTTTTGCCACAGCCTCAGTAAACAGGCCCTGAGTAGAGAGAAGAGGGCCCACGGCCCAACTTACATGCGCGAAAACCGAACCTTGGCTCTTGGCTTGGTAATATTGCCTTCCCTAGGCCACCTGCTATGGAGAGAAGGGGAAAATCCCTGAAAGAAAAGGAAAAGAAGGAAAAAGTTCTGATCGTGCCGGAGCTCGGAAAAAGGCAATCAAGAGAAGTTTTTGGGTTAGATCTGAATTGTGGGAGGGGCGGGGGCAGAGTCGGAAGGAGGGGCCCGAAAGTTTTTGGGCTTTGTTTTCAATTTTATGAAATTTCTCCGTAAATCATACTTAGTTTCAAATTCTTACATTGGTTCTGCCCCCTAGAGCCCCAGAACCTATTGACCCAGGGCCCCCCTAGGACTAACGATTTTCGGGGCCCTCTTCTAGCCAAACATTACAGTTTTTGCCATTTGCTAAAACAATTTTAGCCATTTGGGGGCTTCAAATAGCAGAGCGTGAAAACCAAACCTTGGCTCGGTGCAAAAAGTATCATATATTACCCTCTATAGACCACCTAGACCCCGAGTCCTTTAAAATTACCGATGATCACCTAGAATTGCGTTTTGGGAGTTTTAATATCAAAAAATTTCCGGAAGTTTCATCTTCGACCCCTTTCCCTTACATAACATTCTATAAACACATTTGTCGACCACTTTCGAACTTGCCCCGTACCAGAATTTTTCGAAATCGAAGTTCCAAAAAGGCAGTCTAAGGATAGCTTTACAATCGCGATTTGAAAACTTCAATTTCGAAACATTTTCAAAGAAGGTTCCCAAAACTTGCTTTCGTTCTTAATATCACCAACATTCGCTTAAAATTGCGTTTTGGAATTTCAATAGCAAAAATTCTACTGCAGAGTTCCCAATTCAATCCCTTCTTGTAGCGTCATCAAAAGTGGCAAGAGTTCCATTTCGAAAAATTTCTGGGGGCAGATCCCCCGGAACCCTGTCCCCCCCTTCTTTTTCATTAACAAAGGTGTCTAAAATTACGTTTTTGGAACTTTAATAGCGAGAGATTTTCGGAAGAGTCCCTGTATCTTTCCCCAAAGGAGACTCACAATCACGTGTGTAAAAACTTACGGAATTACAGGTAACGCCCCCGAACCTGCCATACTCCTATCATCACTGAAGAACATTTAAAATCACTATTTTGGAAATTCGTAAAACTCCGGGGCCGAGTTCTGAAAATAATTCTTTCACTTAACGTCATCAAAGGTGGCCTATTGCATTTTTAGAAGTTCAATTTCGAAAAATTTCCGGGGATAGCCCTTGAAAACCGTTGTTTTAAAATCATCGAAGGTCTTTTAAAATTGCGTTTATCGAACTGCAATACAAAAATATTGGAGGATGAGAGTTACTGACCCCTTCTCACTGCATTACCAAAAGTGGCTTACAATTGCGTTTTTAAAGCTTCACTTTCAAAAACTTTACGACGAAGGACCCCGAGCCTTCCTTATTCCAACACTTGGGGGGGGGGGGGAGTCTTACTGTTGGGGGGTGTCTTCGCGATATTTAAGGGGTATGCCCTTGCTCTTAGGGGCGTGGGCACCTCTGAATATAGATTAATACGATTTTTAGTAGGGGCCCAAAATCAGATTTTGCTGGGGGCCCAAATATTTGAAGTTACGCTACTGTAGCTTACTCCTGTAGAAAGTCTTGTTGGAGCTCGTGGAGGGTGCTTGCCGCCACACAGCAATCTACATCATGTTTTCCCAATATGTCTCTCATATGCCGTATGGTATTAAGATTTTGTGGTATAAGCAAGGCATGTAATGTGTAAAATAGTTGCACTCAAGATAACTCCGCATCAACCATGCTGTAATCTCGTGGGCGTTATAAGTCCATAACTATCACGTCAGTTCTCAATGCAGTTTTAAAGGGAAGATAAATAAAGTGTAAGATCGCCACAATATCAGAAAGCTGTGACAAATCCCCCATCGAGCCCGTAGCGTTCGGATCTTGCTTTAGTTGCCACCCCTGACCAGGAAAGTAATCTTGGTAAAATGGTTTCTTTCGGCGATGTTGTCTGCCCAAAAGCGTGTACCTTTGCAGTGGCGTAGCCATGGGGGGGGGGATAGGAGGGTCAGAACCCCCCCCCCATGAGACCCAAAACAATATATATGTATGTGTATGTATATATATATATGTGTATATATATATGTGTGTATATATATATATGTATATATATACACACATATGTATATATATATATATATATACATATATATATATATATACTGTATATATATATATATATATATATATATATATATATATATATATATATATATATATATACAGTATAAGTGTATAAACTTGAGGGCATGGCTTTACTTTAAACTTCAGAAAAAATTAACCCTCCCCAAGGATTTTTTCTCGCTACGCCACTGCCTTTAAGAGTGACAAAACTTTTCTTTTAATGGAAAGGAATTATCGTATCGTTTCGAATTTGGTACCATTGGAAAGCCAGTAGAAACTTCCCTGCGTGAACTGTTTTCTTTAAATTGAAGTTCAAAACTTAAGTCCATTGTAGCAGGAAAAATAAATGTTTTAAAATTAAGGAGACTAATTTTTTAATGGCTGAAGCTGAAATGTAAATGAGTATTGTAATCAACTGTATCATTTTGAATTAATAATCATTTTTAAGAAATACAACGTAGCTAAGTGCTAATATAGCTAGCTACAATGCATTACATATACCGCAGCAACAAGGCTTGTAATATTACATGCAAAAATCGTTTCGACATATTAAAAATATTTCGTTAGTAAAAAAAGATATCTACATAAAAAGTTTGCTAAATAACCATTTATACTTTTAAAAAAGTCTCTCATTTAAGTAACGGAATAGAATGTTTCATTTTTATTCACAGCACGGATAGTTTTCTACCAAAGAAAGAGACAAGCACTTTTTTATTTTTCTTCAACTGACTGAGATTTTTTCAAAGTAAGTTACATGAGAGATGGTTTAGAAAAAATGTAATTAGTTTGAAAAGGGTGAAATAAATTAAACGCTTTAAAGACCATCTACTTTTTTTTTAGAAGCAACTACAAAACAAATACCAGTTCGAGATCAAAAACTTTTGATCCTATTTTTATAGTGGTAGCTTACATTCTTCTTGAAATAATGTTTTACTGTTGCAAGTTCTGACACTGAAATTATTCATAAAGTGCTTAGACAAACTAAACAAAGTAAAAGACGAACTTTGTGGGAGAAAGAAGCGTTTCCTTTAAAAAGAACAATTAAAAAGTAAAGAAAGAGAATCCTTGTGAAGGGAAATATTAATGAAGGACAATATTGGTACAACTAACAGTAAAATATCGAACGTTTTTTAGTACAAATAAACAGATTACTGAATACAAGTGTTTCGATGTTTCTAGGAACCTCTTTTGCAATTCAATGTTGTGAGCTTTCGGATGTAAAGACGTCCGGTAAAAGCCACATGTTTTGGTACATATGTTTGGCATATAAAATCCGAAAGGTAAAGAGACGGCAGTTAGCATAAAATTACAACAACAAAAAATGTAGACACAGTTCGCAAAATTTAAATAAAATCGTGCTCTTAACTCTATTTTGATAAACGAAACTATAGTGTATCCGTAAATAATAATAATAATAATAATAATTAAAAAAACAAGAAGACCTATTGGTTTGCTGAAAGAAATTTGCGAAATCCAGCTTGCTGTTCCGCAATAAGTCGATTAGTTCCAAGGAACCAATTTAACCTATTTACCACAATACGTTCCATAAGTTTACCCATGGAGCTATTTAGAGAACTTTCCAAACCAAATTGAAAAATTTCAACATGGTCTGGTGAGCTCTTATATCCACATGGCAGAGGAACTCCGCATGAATGTAATCGTCTCAAGGCGATTTTCCTGCTTTGTTAGGGCTAAAGGTAGCCACTTTGAAAATTTGTAAATATATTAGACAAAATAATGTATTCATATTTATTTTGAAGTTGGTTCATTATCAATAAGGGTACCTTTTGAACATTTTAAAAAAATTTATGTGAATATTGTGTTTTCCTTTGAAACCATAACATATACACTCATTTCACAACTAATAATTTATTTTCAAAATCTTAAAGTATTGCCCACAATTTTTAAAAATTCAAAAAAAATTAGGGAAATTTCAATTTTTTAAAATCCTTAAGGCTTTTTTGTTTTTGCATTTATTTAAAAAAATTTTTGCTAAGCAATCACAATATTCATCTCTAAAAATCTGTGCATCCATTTGTTCATATATGTATTGGAACATTTTCTGTGATTAATTATGTAAAAAGTCGTAATTTTTTTTAAAAAACATTTTGTTTTTAAAGGTATAACATGCTCTAAACATTTGATTAATTTATAAAATGCTTATCCAATGCACAGTTTTGTTAAATATATTATCCTGACTGCAAAAAGTATTACTTTAAAGCTGTATCTTTAATAGAAAAAATCCTTAGGGATTCTAATGACATGAAAACACAAAAAAACAATCACCGATAAAAAGCAATTTAAAATTTTTCTTTTGCATAAGAACACATAGCGAGCATGACCTAAAACTACTCATAACTTTTTAAATATTTGCACTAAAGCGATGAAACTTTTTCCCTGTGTTTGGAATAATTTGTAGTTTTGAAATAAGCAATAAAATATTTTTTGATTGTTTGATCATTTTTGAGGTACTGTGATTTTATATATTATATTTTATTATACATATTTATTATACATATACTTAAAATTATAATGTATTGTGTTTGTCCAAGTTATTTCTTGCCATCCTGTATATGTATAGCAAAAGCTAGCACTATCATTTTTAGTGATATAGATATGTATCAGATATACGAAATTTAGTGTTTTTTAAACGTTTTACATTTGTTTGCAGATGTCAGAAATAATAAACTTGAAAAAAATTCCTCGCACAATCGAAATGCTTCCTGCCATCAATCCAAAAGATTTATTTAGTGAAATCTATAACCTAAAGTTTCTTAACAAATGCCGATTAATAACCTAAAACAAATCGAAACTACCTTCAAAACTAACAATTCAACTTACACTATAGTGTTTTAGCATATTTCCCAATCTCAAAGCTAAAAATAACCTGTTTCATATGTACTAGCTCTCTAAGGAATATTTAAAAGCCGATAAAATACGGCATTTCAAAGAAAACCCAACTAAGATCCAGAAAATTATTTTTCACAATTCATTCATTTTCCATGCTCACAGTAACTCCCTCTAGGATTTCATATTTCCGTGAAAAATGGGTACTTTGTGTTCCTCAGCTTCACGGATACCATATGCAGAATACGCAATAAAAGAAAAATTCTAAGAAAATTAGAATAGTTTCAAGGGGAAATATTTAAGTTTTCTCTCCGCCGGAGAAATGTATGAGCTTTCTCATTGGCGTAAAGGGAAAAATAAAGATGTTTAATGTTTGTTTTCGTTGTGTAAATCGTATCTGATTCCTAAGAAACAAGACGTGAGAAATGGATGGCACAGGAATATTCCAAACTTGCTCATATTTCTAAACTTCTCCCGTCTAAGTTTATCTTTCTCTAGTATTTTCAAGCTCTATTTCCATTAGCATTTTTTTTTATATTTATGTCATGTTGAATATATAGCGTAAGGAAATGAAATTTTATTTTATTGTTGTTCTGAGCTTGAATTATTGGGGAATGTATAATCAAGCTTGCGCTAGGGAAAATTTAATTGTGTAGTTCAATTGCAGAATGGAACTGTCGTAGAAATAGCAAAAAAAAAAAAAGAAAAAAAGAAACAGAACTTTGAAAGTAATTGTATTGTTCTACGATTAGACAAGGGCGGTTCCGCGGGGGGGGGGGGGGTATTCCCCCCAACAAAAGGAAGGGGTGTTTTTTTTTCAAATTTAAATACAACGAGAACATATTTTTAGTTTACTATTTTGTTGAAGTTTTTAAAAGCATGAAAAAGGGTTTGATATATCTTTAAAACAGCATCAGAACAAATAGGTGAATCGAAACAGCTGAATGGATTTCCTATTCCTATTCAGAGTCACAACTGACTACAACTGTATTTATGTCAAGGACTGCATACTAAGTGCCTTGCCTCCATTATTTTAATATACCGATAGATGGCAGCACCATCACCGGATCGAACAGTTAATGAGAATTTAGAACTAGTCCAGGAGCTAATAGCTACCTGGTACTAGCACCCCCAGAGGTATCGTTTCATTTGGAAGACATTGAGACCACGAGCATATTTAACGTCGCCCAGTCCCCTTTAATGACGACGGTGGGTCTTCGACCATCGAGGTTCGAACGCAGGACCCTCCGGACCCGAATCCGACACTCTACCGATCGGGCTACCACGGCCCCTCTGAATGGATTTAAAGCCCTAGATCGTAGCTAAAGTAGCGACACATCCGCCATCTTGGGGCTAAATGAAATTTTCTTCCTTTGCTTGCTATAATGAAGTAGAGTGTTTTGCTTCTTCATTATGGTGCTTCTTGATTGTGGATTAACATGGAGTTAATATGAAACTACAACTAAGAAGCAAAACACGCTACTTCGCCATAGCAGACATGGAAAGAAAGCATCATTTGCAACTTATGCATTCATTTGCAGCCCCACGTGTTGAACTTATTTTACGATTAAGGGCTTTAGGTGGTTATGAACGAAACGTCCCAATCGTAGAAAATAATTTCCCTTAAATTCTTCTTAGGTTATTTTTTGCAGAATCTTTTTTAAGAATGGTAATATCATGAGGAGCTGGGACGAAAGGTTTCCTCATTTTCTTCAAAGGTTTCCTCTGAATTTTGGTAAGACCTCATCTGGAGTATGCTGTTCAGTTTTGGTCTCCTTATCTTAAGAAAGATATTAGTGTATTGGAAAGGGTTCAAAGGCGGGCTACAAGGCTAATAAATGGACTTTCTCACTTAGACTATGATTCCAAGCTTAGAAGGATAAAATTGTACAGTCTTGAGCAAAGAAGAGACCGAGGGGACATGATTCAGTTGTTTAAATTTATTAAAATGAAAGATGCTACGGGGCTGAAGTTTAGCACTGAAAACAGGATAAGGTGTCATTGTTTAAAGCTATTTAAATCTCAGGCTAACATGGATATTAGGAAAAATTATTATTTTAGCAGTGTAGTGGAACTTTGGAACAGCTTACCGGAAAAGGTGGTAATGAGCAAGGGAGTAGATAGTTTTAAGAGGGCCATTGATCTTCACTGAGGATTGTCAATTGACTAGGACCAGTCTAACTGGGCCCAGAGCCTGTTGCTGGTCGTCACTTTTGTATTTGTTTTTGTATTTAGGGATAAAAACTGGCTTATGAGCAAGACAATACGTGGAACACATGCGGGAAAGTTTTACAATAGTCTCCAAAGCCTGGAGAAGAAGGCAGCGTTCCTTTCAATATACATGTCATAAAGAAACTTTAGCCAAGTGACAACATCCAAACATTTTCTGATTCCAAGGACATAACTTTTGTAAACAATTTGGATGAATTGAATTTGTTTAACCTTAATATTTCTCATTTTATATACATTTTTCCATCGGAAAAGTTTAATCTTTACCGAGTTCAGAGTTGTTATCGAAGTTTTGATAATACATTTACCTGTTTTCAGGACATATTTTTAACTAAAGAAGGTCGGGAGCCTTTTGGTCTTAAAAGCTTTTCTTAATGCTTAAATATTTTTAATCTTGCACGATGTATGAAAATTTTCAGAAAATCTAAGAAAAAAAAGTGCAGAAGTTGAGCTCCCGTTTTACTTCCATGCAAATCATGCCCTGCTTGTTGTAAATAAATGATTTGTTCGATAGCAACTACCTATTTCTATTCGCCTCCCTCGTTATCACTTTTATTAGCTTTTATTAATTACATTAAGGGCTGAATCGGAACAAATTTAAACTTGCTTTCTATTTCGCCCTTATCACTACTAAAACACCACTAAAACTAAACACTGCTAAAAGTTTTACATATACTACTAAATAACAACTTAGCAGTTTTTTTTAACTGATAAATTCCAAGAACAAAACAGGACCGAAGTTTCTAGGCCAAAAAACTACATATATTTTTTTAAATCTTTAATAACTTTTTTTTATGTTCAAAGCAGAAAAATGTTCTGCTTCACCTGATTTTATGGCATAAGTCAAAAAGTAAAACAAACTAACATTAATATTTTTTTGAAAACGGCAAATTTTTGTTGAGGTGGGCAAGATAGCAAACGGCTAAAAGTAAACATTCAGAAAGAAAACTTATAATTTAAAATTCATTCTTCAGTTGGAAAAGACTCGGCTGAATGGTTGTGATAGAAAAATTCTTACTTTGTACTAAGATAAATTTCGATATTAATGACAGAATTACAGAAATGCTAAATTCGGCATCTTATCCCACTCGTCATCTTGCCCACTTTTCCCCATTAAAAGTCAGACATACAGTTATGCAGAAACTCTTACATTTCATCATACAAAGAAGAATCATTCCATAAACAAGGAGGATTCTCTATGAGTCTGAACTTCTAATGATGATGCTTCTTTTAATGCTTACATTATACTAAGTTTTCTTTAGTGGAGATTATTTCCACTGCATTAATTTTAGCGCCAAAGGTGTCACATGCAAAATGCTTGCTTTAAAAATGTTATAAAGCAGACTGTTCGAGCAGGGACTCGAATCCTTGACTATCTGGTTAAAAACCTATCGTTCTACCAAGTGAGTTAGTTATCTGGCCTTGCGGAACTTTCAGCCCAAACCCTTTTTTTTTAAATCTTTCGATTAGTAGAAAATCCACCTGAATAAGAATTGTAGACTGCATCAAAGAATAAAAATAAAATTCCAGTTGCGTATTCATGTCAGTAATTTATGGGAAAAAGAGCAAGTGCAAAGATCAGACTGAAATAGTCGATAATATTTGATAAATGTTCGTTTATCTTTATGTAATAAATCTGTATGATATACATTTAACTTTCGATAGCTCGAAATCTTAAGGGACCTACTAAAACCTGCAAGTTATTGGCAGCTCAAGCTGTAGGAAGTTTCCAAAGCCCTCTCAAAAGTTTGGAACCCAATGAAAATTTCTAGATAAAGGAATATTCGAGTTATACGAAGTTATGTAATGGATTTTAGTATTGTTTTTGTTTTTAAAATGCTTTGTAAATTTAATTATGTCTAAAGGTTTTTTTTTTTTTTTTTTTTTTTAAGGAAAATATAATTTTTGAGTTTTTACAGATAGCAATTCGGTGTTTGCTTCCTATAAAGCACAGTTTATTCTAAAAGTACCTTGCACTATATACGAAGCCCTAGCGGTACTGAACCAAATCGGGCCAAAATTTCAGGTATGGTTATTTGAAAATTATGTGCTCGCAATTGTGATGATTTTAAACATCAAGTGCTCACGGTTATGGCTCCTATGAACGAATCTCGTAATTTTCGAAGGATAACATCCCCTTTTATCTGAGGCAAAGTGATCAGGGTATTGAAAAACCACATATGGAGTTGGAATGATTGGCGTGTAACTGAAATTGCTCGCTAGCAAATTTAGGCATCCGACTGAACAAAAACTTTTCCCATTTTAAAGGTTTTTTAAACAAGCAATGCTTTACACATGGTGTTTTGTGATTGGCGTTTTTACTACTGGTTAATCTTGTGAGTTATGCAAAGTGCGTGGGAAAACCTCTTCATTTGTTTTTCATTAACTAAGCAAAAAAAAAAAAAAAATCATCCTTGCAAATGCTTAGAGCCGGCAATTTCTGTCACACGCCAATCGTTCCAGCGCCATTTGAGGGTTTTAATCAATTTGAGCAGTTAAAAAAATGTTGAAATTCAGAATTTCCGAAATTCGTTTACTGTGATCGTAACCGTGCACACTGCGTTGCTTAAAATCATGGCATTGTCGAACGCATACCTACAAACTGCTGTATATAAAATTTTGTTTCGTTTGTTTTAGCGGATAGGCAGTTAGGACTTGGTATGATAGGAAACTTACTTTTGGACCAGCCTGTATATGCAACGGTTCTAAGTTATCTGCATAGAACATAACTCAAGCCTGTGAAAAAGCAGGTGTTAAATGTTTCAAGTTAAATATTTTTAAAATGTGAGGTTACATTACATGGTTTTAATCTTAATTTCATGCCACTCCCCCCCCTCCCATTTAGAAGCTTTCAATCTAAGTGATTAGATCTAAAAAGTTAAATAAAAACTTCTGAAATCTACCAGAAAAAGAGAACATCATTAATAAACAACAATAAATTTTGCCCATTTCTTTAGGAAACTGGATTAACATTTCTTGTTTTTGAGTTATGCATCACTGATACACCTACGCATCCAAGTTTTTCTCCAATTAAAAAAAAATCTTAAATGTCTGTTACCTATGAAATAGTGAATTTAGAAATGATTTTTTAAAAAGTAAGATTACTGTAATTAAAATCTTTCCTTGATTGTAGAAGCTGATCTTTCTCACTCAAAGCGAAAAAGGATAACCTTGTGACTATATTGGGTACGAGTTATTCAAGGAATCAAAATCAATCAATACGGCTTCTAACCTCCCTTTTACTAATTATCAACATCGTAGCTTTGCATGTACTAATTTTGCGGTATCTTTTTTCAGTTTTATAAATATACTCTTAATTGGTTAAATATCTAGTTTGACCTAGTTTACCATTTGACTGTATTTTCCGCCTGACTTTTTAACATTAGTGACGCCTTCATCTGCTACCTTTAAAAAACCTTGACAAAACGATAATCAATTGATAAAATGTATTTTTTTTTTTTTTTTTTGTGCCATGCCCTTAGAGAATCGATTTCAAAAATGAAACAGAAGACTCAAATTTTTTGTAGATTTTTTTCTTATTATTGTATAAATAATTTATGTTTTATATAATTAATCATCAACGTACAAAGCAACGATGGCGTTCAAACTCGTAACCTAGGGCTGAAACTTATAACGACACAAATCGACTGAAAAATGATATAAAACCATTCGACCTCAAGTTAGCGGTGATGCTTCAATTAAAACCCTAGATCGTAGCTAAAGTAGCGACACGTCCGCCATCTTGGGGATAAATGTCGCTTTCTTCCTATGTCTACTATAATGAAGAAGCGTTTTTTGCTTTTTGATTGTGAAATAAATTAGAGTTTT
Source organism: Uloborus diversus (assembly GCF_026930045.1). NCBI lineage: Eukaryota > Metazoa > Arthropoda > Arachnida > Araneae > Uloboridae > Uloborus > Uloborus diversus. The sequence continues at coordinate 14,783,371 of NC_072740.1, forward strand.
AAAAAATCTAGCTGATGTGTGCATCAAATGACTTCCTTTTACGCCAATTTAATGACAATGTAGTGCCTTGGAGTAAGTAAAGAAACACTTTAAATATTTTTACCCCAAGTTTGTTGCGAACTGAAGCAAAAAAAAAAAAAAACTAGTATGTTGTGGCCATCACGAAACTTTCTTCTATATTTTTCTTTTTTTTTTCTGATCCCTCCCCATGCTTGACGAGGAAGCAATATTCCCAACAAAAACAAAATTACACATGCAAAAACTTGACGACCATCCCAATGTCTGAATTATTGCAAAAGAAAAGCAAAGAGCGAAAATTGAAAGTTATTTTAAAAGCCTTGCTTGAATTAATTACAAATGTTTTATTTGTTAACAAACATAAGATGGCAACAATTAAAAATTTTAAATCATTGAGATAATATTTCCGATCATTTCCATACAATTAAAATCACGAGAAATACGCAGACGATAATCTATTACGATTTATCTTTCTTATTGTTGCATTAATAAAGCTATTTTTATTCGCTAAAAAATAATGATAATAAAAATAAATCAGCACCTCTTGGCGCCAAAATTGAACCAAAGCCTGTTTACATATGGATTCACATATATTCCAAAATTCAACCAGAACGTAGCATTACTTCTTGAGATAGGGCACTCACAATGGAAAAAAAGAACAGGCGATTGCGCTACCCCCCTTTTTAGCTGTTGACACCAAAATAAAATCAGCTCTTATACCCACTAAGGGCTACTTGCCGATAAATTTTTCTTTCATTCCGTTCATTATTTCTTGAGATACAGCAGTCACAATTGACGACAAAAAACGTTCTATAGCTCAACTCCCGTTTGAGTTATTGACACCAAAATTGAATCAGCACCTGTTCCTGTTAATGGCAACATATGGACCAAATTTTGTTTGATTCCGCCAGTTACTTCCTGAGGAATAGCAAGCACGCGTAACTCAAAAAACGTCCCATTGCTCCACCCCCTTGGAGGAATTCGCGCCAAAAACCAATGGGCACAACTTCACATAGGGGCACATATGTGTACCAAATTTCGTTCGATTTCATGCGGCAGTCTTTGCTGTAGAGCGGTCACAAAAAACTGGTCACACACAGACGTGACACACATACACACACACATACACACACACATACACACACACATACACACACATACACACAGACAGACATTTTCCAAAAATAGTTGAAATGAACTCAGCACACATCAAAACGTTCGAATACGTCAAAATTCGAAATTCGAAAATTTGCACGAATCCAATACTTTCTTCTATATATTAGATATAGAAGAAAGTAAAAACGTTTCATACAGATTAATTTTCCCAATATTGGACATTTTAATGTGATTTAATGTTTAACTCTCTAAATATCGCCAATAGTGGCCAAAATGAAACCAAATAAAAAATAATAATAATAATAATAAAAAAAAAAAACCGTAAAAATTTTTTGTCGTCAAGCTGGCAAAAAAACTTGGCGATCAAAAGCTTGGCGATATGTTGCCAAGTGTTTGCCAAATTATAACACCACTTGAGTTTGCATTGATATTGACAATGATTTCCCCCCAAAAAGGTGTAAAAGACCCCCTTAGGAACATCTGAATGCAAGAAAAAGGGGGAGTGCACAACTAGACACCACTTGAAGTCTACGTACCAAATTTCAACTTTCTAGGAGATACCGTTTTTTAATTATGCAAGATACATAGCACATACGTACATACGCACATACATACGTGCATACAGACGTCACAAGAAAACTCGTTGTAATTAATTCGGGGATCGTCAAAATGAATATTTCGGGTGTCTATACGTTCTTAGGCATATATCCACGTGTGGTCGGGTTGAAAAAAAAAAAAAAAAAACTCAACATTCATTCGGGGGCGAGCAAAATGGAAATTCAGACCTATTATTGGATCAAAATTTTTTCCGCGAGTACAATACTTCCTTTACTTCATAAAAGGAAGTAAAAACCACAATCAAGACGCAAAACACGTTACTTCACCATAGCAGACATAGGAAGAAAGCATTGTTTAGCCAAAAGATGGTGAACGTGTTGCTACTTTATTCTACGATTCAGGGCTTTAGCTTCAATCACATCAGTCCCTTCAATTCATCTATGGAATCCTGAACATTCCTCACAAGTGTCTACTACCCTTTAATAGACATCTTATGTTCATATTCCCGTTGCGCTTCAAATTGTACACTGAAACATCTGTTCATAATACTTTCACATTTAACACAAACCGATTCCCCACATAGGATGGTATATCCGCACCACATCACAAAGTTTCAGAAAATATTAAAAACCATTAATTTCCTGCTCATCTTTTGAACAGCATCAATTCTAAAATCTTAGCTTTCCAAATTCAAATAACTGGCCTAACCGCTGCACTCAAGTGTTGAAGAGTTTACAAGCTCTTTAGTAACTGATTCAGAATTGATGAAGTAACATTTCAATGGTGGTCTACCGGTTTCCATTATCTTAACGATGTAAAGCAACTACTTTATCTAGTCATTTACAAGGAGGTATCGCAATTAGCGCGTAGTTCTATGAAGTCGGAATGATGGTGAACTTGGAGCTTGGAATGAGTTTCTTGATAAATGAGCAGTCAAGATGTAATCAAGTGAAAAATGAAACCGATTTAATTAAATGTGGTAACGAAATGGGAAAACTATACATTATGGGAAAGCACTTCGATTAGTTAAATGTTTGGAATCTTTACCACTTCCACTATCCGTCTCTTTCTAAAATGAATCGAAATCAAACAATATTTTTTAGAATATACTTCTTAAAATGAATAAGAATATGTATTGTTTCATATATTATAAGAACAAGATCACTATACATACCAATATTTCGTAGATTTTATGTAGGGTAGATCCGGGAATCAAGCCGCATTTAAAAAAAATTACTGTTTAAAAAATCATATAGTGCATGTAAAATTAAGTAAATCATGTTGTGCTATTAAATGGTAAATATACTACACGTGTATTGTGACACAAATAATAATAATAATAATTTTTAGCTATTTTTTATTTACTATCACATTGCGGCGAGTTGATTGTATATATTTTAAGGATAAGATGCCGCACTTGTGCGGGAGTTATATCGCGCCTGGCATATGAACAAAACGAAACAATAAATCCTAGAAGTATTATTCAAAAAATAAAAAAAATTAAAAACTTAAATGATGAAAAATTAATTTTAACTATGAAATTTTGAATTCAAATTATGTTTTTCGCAATCACGAGTTCGACTGGACCCTACTCATTGGAGTTATTGTTTCTGAAAACTGCTCCTGTCTCCCCAAAGCCTACCCCTCCTCCTAGGAGTAATGGGTCAAAACTTCGCCGGACAATACTTCGCGGCCAAAACTTCGCGTGGACAATACTTCGCGCGGTCAAAACTTCGCGTGGACAAAACTTCGCGTGGAGAAAACTTCGCGTGGACAAAACTTCGCGTGGGCAAAAAAACTTCGTGCAGTCAAAATTTTAGTATTTTATTTTATTTTTATACGTTTATCACAGTTTTTTTTTAATTTATTGATTAGTTAACTTCATTGATAATTAACTAAAATCGACTTGTACTACGGCTGTGCTCGGCTATAAACGTAAAATAAATAAATAAATAAAACTACTTGAGCAGATAAAAATTCGTCTTCTAATTCCGAAATAAATAAATAAATAAATAAATAAATAAATAAATAAATAAATAAAAACATTTTATTTTATTTTCAAATGTTCGCAGCTTTAATTAACAAGTAAAATGTTTCGTTTAAAATGTGCGCACATAATGTTACGTATAAGCATACTATCTAAAGTAATGAGTAATCATTCAAATTCTTGCTTGAATATAGAGACGAACGAATTGTAATAACAACGCGGAAAGCAAGTTGGAGGGAGAGGGGGGGGGGGGTCGCTTCTGAATTTTACTGAAACGTTTTGAAAAAGTAGCTTTAAAATAGGACTAGGAATAAATGATGAAAAGAATTAAAATGAAATGCAAAATTTTCAATCAACAAAAATTTTTCAGTTAGTTAGCTGCATTAAATTGTTATTATGAAACCAATTCCTAGTTTTCGAAAAGGTGATAAATTAATCTTTATTTAAACTGCAAATCTGTATCAATTTATTACTTCATTAACTTGCTATACTTAAATTCATTTAGGATTTACACAATAAACTTGCAATCAAGTAATTCATTATGAAAAATTAAGTTCTTTACATAGAGTGTGTCTAATAAGTTCCTGGGAATCATTAAACGATAACACCCCCCCCCCCCCCCCCAAAAAAAAAGATACATTTTTACTTTTTAGCTAAGTTTATATATGTTTAGTGAAGTTCATTGTTATAAATGCGCGAAGTTCTACCCACTCGCGAAGTTCTGGATAGGCGAAGTCACGAAGTTATGAATCAGCGAAGTTAACCGTGGGAAGTTTTGACCGCGCGAAGTTTTTGTTCACGCGAAGTTTTGTCCGGCGAAGTTTTGACCCCAAACCAAAAAAAAATTCCCTCTATTTGAACGAGTGAATGCAGAACACCGAAAGCTCATGAGGCGAGCAAAACAATCTTCAAGTCCGAATGCGAGCCTTGCGATACAGAACACGGCAACCTCTTCACCATTGTGCGCTACTAGCCTGCGTTTGTTGAGTTTTATGAGTATAATGTACTTTTAAAAGGAAATATAAGATCATGCGTCAATCATAAATAAACATTACATAGAGAGCAAAATTCTCCATTTGAGTACATTTCTGTATCATAATGCTGCATATAAGCTATTTATCATCGGTGAAAATGAAGAAACGATATAAATTCATTACGAAATTTCTTTTCCCATGAAATTCAAAAATAAAAAGATATAAGTATGAAAGGTTTTTCACTTCCAGCATAATGTTTTCTATTATAATATGCGTCATGGGGAAAAAAATAACTATTGTCATAACCTCTGTTCTTCTTTGTTAACTTCGGTAATGTAACTTCTTTCTGTAATAAGCTACACTTGAGGTTCAACTTTCTTTGCATTCAATTAGTTTGTTTTTAAAATTTGATTTCTGTGACAATTCAATATTCCGAAATACAGTTGTAATGAAGTACTACTTTAAATGTTTTGACATACATTTAAATGTTGCCAAATCTCAATGTAATAATCCTCATTCTTCGACATAATAATACTATGTTTTTACATATTGCACTACAGACTTCGTTAAATATATGGTTCTGAGCTATTAAATTATTCTCCTTGATTATGTTACGTCTTCAAAATTTTAAATATCATTGATCCAGGATACTTTGTTAATAATACAAAATTGTGTAATATAGTCCCTATTCAATGTATGCAAACCTATTTGTGAATTCTTTTGCTGCCTTCTTCAATGTACAAAAAAAAATATCTTGTTTCCTCATTGTATAAATACATTATGTAATGCTGCACTTCATTTAATGTAATATCTGTTGTACCATTGTACTTCATGTATATTGTAAAATTTTAGATTCTTAACTAAATTTACTCGGCTTTTTCTTCTGGGCCCTTACTCATGCTGATATTCAACGGTTAGTAGACTCCACTTCATTCAACAAACCAATAAGGACTTCTCACCATTCGGGAGGGAAGTAGAGGAGTTCTGTCCCTATTTTCAATACTTGAAGTAACGGAAGGAGTAGGTTGCGTTGAAAAAAAAACGTTTTTTGGAAATTCAATTTGTCAAGTTGATAAAAAGTTGCCCCTATCAACCCACATGTTACGTAAAATATTTTATCCGAATCAAAAAATGTACAGGATAAAAAATTATGAATTTTCTTCGAAAAATATATTTTTGCCCCCCCCCCCCCCTTTTTGAGCAATTGCTATTTCTCTTCATTTGACTTTTGAATGACGTCTTTCGATTTTTGATTCCCGCTGCAACACCACCGTTGACTGACCCCTCCAGATGCTTTTCCTCTAGCGAACAAAGTCACCAGATTGCGTCCATATCTACACACACAAGTACATACACACACACACGCCTGCACATACGCACGCGCACACGCATGGACGCTTACACACCCAAGCGCTCATACACCCACGCCTACACGCGCTAGCCCGCTAGCACGCACAAGCGTACTTAGGCTTAGACGCGCTAGCGCGGTAGCACGCAAAATGGTACGTCCGCTTACACGCGCTATCCCACTATCACGCACAAAGGTACGTACGTTTACACGAGCTAGCCCACTAGCACGCACAAGGGTACGTACGCTTATATGCGCTAGCGCGGTAGGATAGATGGATGGATGAAGATGGATGGATGCATGGATGAATTGATGGATGGATGGATTTATGGGGATGGACGGATGGATGGATGGAGATGGATGCAAGGATGGATGGATGGAGATGGATGCAAGGATGGATGGATGGAGATGGATGCATGGATGGATGGATGAATGGATGGATGGAAGGATGGATGGATGGATGGGTGAATGGATGAATGCAAAAATAAATACATACATATGTACATACATACACGCTCGCACGCACACACATCACGTCATGACAACCCAAATGTGAAAACCAGCGGGACGTGTTACGAAATGCGGGAGACATTTTCATTTGTTTCGCGGAAATTTCGTAAAACTAAACCAAAGTTCGAAAATTTTCCAAATTCCTCCAATTAGCAGAACTTTTGAAACATGGGAAGAAAAAAGTTCTCTTTCTGATTACTGATTCGGGGGGGGGGGGGGGGGGGGGGGGGGGGATTTTGGAATCATCACAGAAAAGGACAATTAACATTGAAATATTTTAACAATCTACGTATCTTAGTAATAATACAGCCCATGTTTCCTCATTGTATAAGTACATTATGTAATGCTGCTCTTTATTTCACGTAATATCTGTTGTAACATTCATGTATATTGTAAAATTTTGGATTCTTAACTAAATTTACCCCGCTTTTTCTTCTGGGTCCTTACTCAGGCTGATATTCAACGGATAGTAGACTCCACTTCATTCAACAAACTGCTAAGGTATTCTCACCATTCTGGAGGGAAGTAGAGGAGTTCTGTCCCTATTTTCAATACTTGAAGTAACGGGAGGAGTAGGTTGTATTGAAAAAAACGTTTTTCCGAAATTCAATTTGTCAAGTTCATAAAAAGTTGCCGCTATCAACCCACATGTTATGTAAAATATTTTTTCCGAATCGAAAAATGTACAGGTTAAAAAATTATGAATTTTCTTCAAAAAATATATTTGTGCCCCCCCCCCCCTTTTTTGAGCAATTGCTATTTCTCTTCATTTGACTGTTGAATGACGTCTTTTGATTTTCTTACGCCTCCCGCTGCAGCACCACCGTTGACCGGCCCCTCCGGATGCTGTTCCTACAGCGAAAAAAGTCTCCAGATTGCGTCCATATTCTACATACACGCATACACACACCTGAACACACGCACGCGCACACGCATGGACGCTTACACACCCAAGCGTGCATATACACGCACGCCTACACGCACTAGCACGGAAAAACGTACGTACGCTTACACGTTCTAGCACGGTAGCACGCACAAGGGTACGTACGCTTACACGCGCTAGCCCGATAGCACGCACAAGGGTACGTACGCTTACACGCGCTAGCCCGATAGCACGCACAAGGGTACGTACGCTTCCACGGGCTGACGCATTAGCACGCACAAGGTTACGTACGCTTACACGCGCTAGCCCGCTAGCACGCACAAGGGAGCGTACGCTTACACGCACGAGCGCGGTAGGAGGGATGAATGGAGATGGATGGATGCATTAATGGATGGATGGGTGGAGGGACGGATGGACGGAGATGGATGGATGCGTGGATGCATGGAAGGATGGATGGACGGATGCGTGGATGCATGGAAGAATGGATGGATGAATGGATGAATGGATGGATGGATGGATGAATGCAAATATAAATACATAAATACATACATACATACACACACAGACGCACGCACGCACACACACACACACATATATATATATATATATATATATATATATATATATATATATATATATATATATATATATATATATATATATATATATATATATATATATATATATATATAATATAAAGCGTCATTATCAACGAGCAGCAGAGTTAAATATCATTATAATTCTCAGAAAAAGCGTTATCATGTCTAAAATTTCAGCGGGAACTTCCTTTTCTTTTTGAATTTGATGCGCAAAAAGTATGGAGCATCACAGAGTGGTGGGAAGAGGCCCAACGGAAAGATCTGAATGGGAAGTATTATTGTATCAATGCTTTCAGTTGCCATCATGCTTTGGTTGAGACAGCGTCGTGCTTTGACTGTTGAGGCATATTTTTCTAACACCCGTTTTGTTTAGAATAGGGACTGAAACTGACCTGCACGCTCGCCTGATTTAGCCCCCTGTGACTATTTTCTGTGAGTTTATCTGAAGTCGCGGGTTTATAACGATTGTCCACGAACCCTGGAGGATCTGAAAATCCGCATCCCCGAGCCGAAACAGCCAATATACCGGTAGACATGCTCCAAAGAGTTGCCAAAACTCCCGAGTTCGACTGAATCAGTGTATTGACAATGGAGGGCAACACTTACAAGATATTGTTTTCAAAACAGTGTAAAGCATTATTTCCCATTATGTGTGACAGGAAAAAGATAACAATAAAGAATTTTTATATATAGGTATTTTTTATTTCATTTTCAAAAAAGTTCCCGCGCCCCTCCCAGTAGTATACGATAATTACACACAATATAAGCTATCGTCAAACTTTGCCCATTGCAGTAAACCGTAAATAACAAAGTTGTCTATAATATAACTATTTAAATATCGACAAAACTGGGAGTGGTTTTGTAATTTCCGAAAGAGATTAAAATTTTAAGGGGATTTTTCTTTTCATTACTTAATATTGACTTCTTGTTATAGTGCAATATGAAAATTGCTAATTTCAAGTGACGATTAAAAGTTTGACCGCAGTTTTGGTGCCCCACCTCCAAATGTTGGTGCCCTGGGCCCGTGCCCCATGTGCCCATGCCTTCATCTGGCCCTGTCCATACATCTTAAATATTCCCAAGTTAAAAAATCGAAATAGCAGAAGTATGTTTCATACGGCTTGATTTTGGAATTTATAAAAATGATAGCACACATCACTATAAAAGAACGTAATGTAGAACAGGTTAAAAAAATGCAAAACTAAAAGCATCAATACATAACCAGAGAAAAGGAGGCTTTATCGCAAAGAGTTCGTGATGGTCCTGTCATCCTGATACAATTTGCTAATGTAACTATTGTTCTGGGAGCTTCTGTCAATTCCATTGCAAGACAAGAGATGATTCGAATTCATAGTGCCAGTCCTGCAAATTGATATGTTTGGAACAACTGTTCTATCGCGATGTCGTTTCCAATCTGCAATCTAAAACTAGTTACTCTTTCTTTTCAGAAATGTTCACTATGACTTCCAGAAATCTTGTCCCTTGTCCCCGTGCATAGATTTTACCTTTCGTTTCATTTAAAATGTCGGTGAGGGGGAGGGTTAGTAATATATCTTTCTGTGGTATTTATATAATCAATGGTATTTATTTGTAACATAAGTTTTTAAAGATAAAAGTATAAAGCATGTTGTAATTTTCACGACCAACGCGATGACAGCTAAGCACGAAATCTGTCAAAGACAGAAAAGCGAAAGAAAACTACAAACGCTTTCACTTTCGATCTCTATTTTCCAACTCTGACGACCCATTTGCGTAGTTATAAGAAGGTGAACCAATTTTTCAGTGCCAAATTTTTCAGTGACTTTGTGAAGGGTACGATATTTGGCCACATAATTAATAGAACCCCAGCCGACAATTTTTGCAATCAAAGCGTCCTACCGCACCAAGTGCTTTAGTCTTACACTCATAAATTCACATCATTATTCAGAATGTTAGATTCGCTAATGTAAAAATTTCGTATCTACTTAAACATCTACCAAATATATGTGTTTAGCAGTGAGATGACATCTGCTTCCAGCTCGGTTATTCACTACTTCAGACTGTTGAGTTCTAGTAAGAAAGAAACTGCAGTCCCTGGATGCGATAACCAGGCTATCTGGTGTATGGCATGTGCAAATGTGGTTTAGAAACTTTTATGTTTGTTTTAAAAGTCCCGAGCATTGTTTCTAAATAAACAGTAAGTTATCTGCTTTCATGATATAACACTTTTTTAAACGTAAATAATAATTTAAAACAATCGATGCAATTTCCAAAACTTTTGGGATGAAATTGCAATTTTTATTTATTTATTTTTTTAAAAGATGTGGCAAGAAATAATTTCATTAAAAAAAATCCCTGAGCATTTCTTTTAGCAAAAAACTGCGAATTAACTGGATAATAAAATTAAAAGTTTCGTTAAAACTTAAGAAGAAAAACAACTAAAAAACTGTATATTTCTTCTTTGTTTGCAGATCATCTTGAAATTGAAATTCCAGCTAATGAAGCTGAAATCAAATTGAAATAAACTGGTCTGAGTCTGGCGTCGCAGTGTGATTAAATGAACTAAATGGAGTAAAGTTTAGGAATTAATTATTTTGCACCTGATCCTAAAACTAATTCCGTTTTGAATTACGTAGATTGAAACTCTCATTATGTGTCTCGGCGAAAATGAAGAATTTAGAGTGTTTTTTCTTTATACTTCCGAAAATAGCGACAGGGGTTTAACTTAGAACTGAATAGAACTTTATAAATGAGAAAAGTTTAAAATTAACGAGTGAAAGATACGCTGCTATTAATCCCGATGAATAATTTGATTATTGGTTTCTTGTTACCCCCAAAAACACTAGATATTCCTCTTTTTTCCGCAATTCGTTCCTTTCATTTTTTTTTTTAAAGGAAAAGCAAACCAAAGAACTAAAAAAAGTTATTACTGCGTTTTATGTAACTGTGATTGAAACTTTTTCTTTTTAAACTTTTGTGTGATTACTTGTACAAGTCATAAGCAGCTTGGATTGCGCATAAAATATCTTTCATTAATGAAGGATTCAAATCACAATTTAGAAGGATTTTTACTGTATTAAATACATTTTAAAACATGTACAACCTTAAAAAATTTAATCATAAAATATTTCTTAAGTTTATTATTTCCAAAAGAACTCGTTGAGAGTTAATATCGATTAACAGCTAAATTGAGATATTTTTAAGAGAGACTCGATACAACTTTACCGTTCTTTCCAACTGATGTTTATCTATCTTTTAAAGCTTAAAAACAATTCGAGCTTTCGGTTTTGTTTTCATCTGCCAAAAAATGTAAATTTACTATTCTTAAATACATAATATGTCTGTTTGATTACTGTGGAATTTACGATACAGAAGCTGATTTCGTGTATGAATTGGAGTTATTACTGCTGTGCTACTGTGAAAGGGGACAATGCCCCTCCTTTATTCATTTGTATGTAGGACATCATATGATGTGCTTTAGATTCTCCGATGGTAATGTCATTAACAATGATTCATGATTATCATCATCATTACCAGCTTTTATCAATCCACTAAAGAACGAATGCCTTTCTTAAATATTTCCATTGCGGCCCTATTTTCTGCAATCATTTTTCAATGTTGTCCATAAGATCTTGGCAATCTCATTTCTCCAGCGGCAAAGTGGTCGTTTCTCGGTATTTTCTTATCCCTCGGTATCCAATACAGGACTTTGGTGGTTCGTCTATCATCGCATGATCTGCCCAAGTGCCCAACCCAATTAAATTTCCATTATTTTTTGACAATACAAATAACATCCATTACTCCCTAATCCATGTGTTTCGTTGTCTGACTTTTTGGCTGAATCTTTCATCCTTTCATTAAGTTTTCACGCTGTTTTAGCTAGCTAATGTCCAAGTTTTTGAACCATAAGTTAAGTACTGGCAAATGCATTGGTCAAAAACTTTTCTTTTACAAACAAAATCGTGAGCCGCTTTTAAGTATACAAGTTCTACTTTTCTGAATGCTCTGTAGGCAAGTTTTACTGTGTTGTTGATTTCTTCTAGTATGATGATTCCATTTATCGTAAGCAGAAATAAAGCACTTTGACACGTTTTTTATATACTGAGGTTCAGTTTTAATCCAAAAAGCTTGCTTCTTTGTTTAATTCCTGAAGCATTTTTTTTTCTTTTTGCAGTTCGACAAATAAAGTAATGTCATCTGTAAATCTCAAATGATTTGTGAATTCTCCATCAATTTTAATGAATTTTCTTCTTTACAATTTAGTTTCTTGAAAATTTGTTTAAGTACTGGGTTAAACATTTTAGCGGAAATTATGTAGCCTTGCCTTACGCATTTTCCGATTTTGAATGCATTACTAGTTTTGTAAATTTTTTTTCAGTTGGATATTTTTTATAAATGTTTTCAATGAGGTAGATATATCCTCCACCAACACTGGAATCCCTTAATTTCAACCATAACTACTAGTGATGAAGAGTTAAATACTTTTATGTAGTACTAGCTGTACCCGACGCGCGTTGCTACGCCAACAAAAAATAAATCATTATACTGATTTTCATGACAATCGGTTGAACGGGGCAGAAGTTGCTACTCTGCAGTGCCACCTGGTGGCGAGTGGCTTCAATGAGCATATTATGCACCTTCTCCGTGGAAAAATACATATATATAGCAATTTTCATAGTAATCGGTCCAGGTATCAAGTGAAGCCGTGACTATACTCAAATTTTGTACTCACGCAGTTTGCAAGATCAATCAATCGCTAAAAATATCAAATAGAAAAAGTTTTAAATCCTCCCGTTGCATGAAAAGCCATAAAACAATAAAGAAAGAATTTATTTGTTCAAACTCAAGAAAAATGGCAACAGCTAACTTCTTATCAATGAGATCTTTTACGCGAATAATTTCTGCAGCCGATAATTTTATTCGTATTTATCCAATGGATTGTGACTTAAATTGGAATAAAAAAGGAACTATCGATCGGATTTCTTTCGAACTGGTCTATAAACATTCCCAGTACCAAAAATAACAAACGGTGAAAGTTTCAGCCAAATCTGCTGGGTAGTTTTTGAGTTCATGGATGACATACAGACAAACATTCATTTATATATATATATATAGATTAGTGGTACCCGCATGGCCTTGCCCATAGTAGAAAATTAAAAGGTCATTTGGTTCGCCTGTATATTTACAAATAATGGATGATGAATTTCTCGCCAATTTGTTCTGTTAATTTGCTCGCTCATGTTATGGTAATTTGCTCGTCCATGTTATGATAATTTCCTCGGTAATATGTTCTTAGGATATGAATGGAAAAAGAATAAAATCGAATTTTCGAAAAATCGCTTTGAGGTGCACTCCTCTACGCTAAAAACTAATTTTGTGGCAAATTTCATGAAAATCGGCGGAACGGTCTAGGGTCTACGTGCGTCAAAGAGATCCAGACATTCAGAAAGACTTTCAGCTTTATTATTAGTAAAGATATACCCACAGAGTCCATTAAGAGAGTTCACATTCGGAATTTCTTTCAATAACCTCTCTAATTTCTCAATTATTGTATTTGTACCTCAGAGCCAGACTTACGTAAGTCCAAAAATAGCGATTTTCTGTTTATTGGTGCATTATATGTAGAAGCCTTTTCCGCATCAAGCCATGTGAACGTCATTTTTTTAAAAAAAAATCCTTTTAAATTTTTATCCGGATTAAAACAACGCGCATCCCATCCTTTGTATGCTCCAGAAAAAAACTTTTCCCCTCTCCTGTAAAATTATCATAACGTGACTTACGGCCTTCTGGCTCTGAAGTAAATATATGTTGTTTAATAAAAATGACAAGCTCAAATTTTTATGATCTAAAACCATTGTATACGGGTTGCTTGTTTTAGGTTACATTGCATTTAGGGTACTTGTAATGGGTTACATTTCGAATAGTACATACAAATACTAGTTTTGCTGAAAATGCATAGTGCAGATTTAATTATATTTCACCGGTAGTCTAAAAATACCTTTAGTTTTCACAAAAAACTTAGCTATAGAAAAAAAACTTGCGGTAATTTATAAAAATAATATTTTTGATCTATATCGCACGATGTTTGTTTAAGTCCGTTATATTTAATCTCTCAGATACTATATTCAAGTAAAAGAAGATGCATTATTTTAAACACATTTAATGAGATCATTAACTCAAGTTCCTTAAACCAAAAACACGCTGAAAAACTTTACATGTGTGTGTATTAATACATTAAAATTTCATGAAGAGCAGCTTAAAGGATTACAATACTGATTAATAATTACATTTTTACATGAAAACAATGCAAAGTGAGCTTTTTGTGTACTTCGTTTTTAGATTTTCAAGATTTTTTAAAGGCATCAATTTTTGTTTTCACATTTGAACTTCTATAATGAGATGTAAATTTATTCAAAAAATTTTCATTGTATGTCCTAAAGCTGAGATACGCGCGGCCCAAGAGCTAATTTATGATATTTTGCATTGCGGATGGATTATTTTATTTTGGTCATAATTCATTTCCGGACGAAAGCGTACACAGAAATAAATCTTCGTAGATTTTTTTGGATAAAGGCAAAATAGTTTTCAACTTCATGAATTTTAATGAATCTTTCACGAAATTAAAAAAGAAAAAAAGCCATTCCAAAAATGCCATGAAATCATATTTTCCTTTTTTGTTCGTATGAAAACATCCATGGTTCAGTAATTCATAAAGAATTTTTCTTTTTTTTTTACTTTTCCAGAATTCAAAAAAATATTTCTTTTTTCTGAAGAAGGAAAGAAAAGTAAAATATTCCGACCTTTCTCCAGCAAAAGTTTCTCTTCGCAAAATCAATTGTTAGACATGAAAACGAAGTGGATAGTAAAGAAATGAGACTTGAAATGATAACAAAAACATACTATTTCTTTTCAGAATTAAAAAAAAAAAAACTTATTCAAACGCTTAATGCTTATTTTTATTTTTACTATGCATTTTGTTCTGCATTTTCGCAATATGCAAGCATTTCAATTACATACATCTTTATTCAGGCCTAAAATTAAAATAAGTCTTCATATGAGGTTTCTGCTTCAGAAATAAAACAACAATAACAACAAGAGACTAATCTCTGCTTATGAGCCCTAAAGTATAGCAGTTCGAGAGATATTGACCAATTAAATAGAAATTTTCAATTAAAAAAAAACTAAAAATAACCGATCTGATATTATTTAAACTAAAACGGTAGATTTTACAAACCGATAAAATAGTTTATGCCTGAAGTAACTTTAAACAAAGAAAAAAAAAGAAAATTTTATATATATATATATATATATATATATATATATATATATATATAATCTTATTTTCTCTCGATTTCTAACTCGATTTTTTATATATTCTCGTATGTTTATTTATTTTCATTAGCTCACAAACCACCTGTGTTCAAAATGTAAACACAAATATACTTTGAAAGTAACGCACGTTCAACTTTGTGTTTACGTCCGCATTTGCATATTTCAAAATATAATATTTCTCTTCTTCATCATGGTTGAGGTGATATTGTTTTTATTTTCAACATTTTTTCTAAAATCCAGACGCATAGCGGTTCGAAAAGACGTGTTTGGGAAGCAAAGTGATTCTTTCCAATATTTTATTCAATAAATGCCAATATTTCAGACTAAGATACTTACTTGGGGATCAAACCGGTAATATGTGGTTCAAATACAAAATGGCTATTCATAGTCGACAGTCAAATAAGTGAAGTAACTTTTCGGGAGCGCGTACAATGCAAAGTTGTATTTATTATTTTGACAAAAATTTTGTTTTTGAAATATTTGTTACTTATCGCATTTTATGCTGCATATGACGATGGATTATTGTTTGAAGTTTATCACTTGATTGAGATCTTAAAAGTTTTATTTGAAGCAAGTTTTCATTGCTTAGTTGTAAGCAAATGGAATTGCATTACTAAGGACGTTTTCGAAAACATGAATCATGTGGAAATATGAATTAGGGGGTTTGTTTGTCTGTGTACTCACTTTTGAAAAATTCATGTACTCAAATGAGTTGATTGTTTATTAGGTCGTTGAAGTAATAGTGCTACAGAAGAAGGACGGATACAAGTAATCTATGTACACTTTTCGCCGAATTTGACTCAGTCACATTATTTGAAAACCATTTAACATGAATGCAAACCTTAAAGGATTGGCTAATAGAAACCCTCCCCCAACAATAAATTTAAAAAATATATAAAAATAGCGTTTTCTGATTTTGTGAATGTATGTTATCGTAATAATGTTTGCGAGGATTCTTTTTTAATTTATTAGGATGTGTTCATTTAGTTTTTGTATACAGGGTTACCATAAACTGAATAATTTCAGCGTTTTGCCATGTTAGGTTCCCTTCAGGTAGAGCAGAAAACCCCCGTATTGGTAAATCTATACTAATAATATAAAGCTGAAAAGTTCGTTTGTATAAACGCACTAATCTCAGGAACTACTGGTTCGAATTGAAAAATTTCTTTTGTGTTGAATAGCCCATTTATTGAGGAAGACTATAGACTGTATAAAATCACGCCATGACTAATAGGAGTGAAGCAGCAATAAAAATGTTATGAAAACGGAAAAATTTATATCATAATATAAAATGCTTGAAACGCTGAATATACGTATCCACGGTGGTTCGACCTGAAAGTGCAGGCTTCGTGATCCTGTGGGCGTAGGTTTGAGTCAGTCATGAGGTAAATTTAAAATCGAGTTAAGTTTTGCCTGAGTTTCAGAGAAAATCCTAAACGATTCTAAAAATGATTTGTAAAAAAATACGTATCACTGTCTTATTTTACTTATTAATTAATTAATTAATTAACTAATAATATAAAGCTGATGAGTTTGTTTGAACGCGTTAATCACAGGAACTACTGGTTCGAATTGAAAATTTCTTTTTTCTGTTGAATAGTCCATTTATTGAGGAAGGCTATAGGCTATATAACATCATGCTATGACTAATAGGAATGTAGCAGCAACAAAAAATGTTATGAAAACGGGAAAATTTATATCATAAATTTAAATGCTTGGAACGACGAAAATACGTATATTTTTGAGGTAGACCGTGCAACGCCGGGCAATGCAGCTAGTAGAATATAAAATGTTCCTATTTTTATCCCCTACCAAGATTCGAGAAAAAGACTTTAATAAAGAGTATCCTTTGTACCAAAAACGTTTTTATGAGAACAACCACGAAGAAATACAGGTGCGTTGCTCTCAATGCACCTTGTGGTTACACAAAATGTGCTCCGGTGTGAGGAAAAAAATAAATTCTTCTGTGACGCTTGTTTGGAGGGTTGAAAAACCAATGTTGCAAGTTTTAGTTAAGTATTTTGCAGTAAAACTGCACAAATTGATGTTTTTTTTCCTACACTTCTTAATTCGTATACAATATTATTACCTGGTTTTAAAACCATTATTACTCCCTTTACGAAGTGTCTTGTGGGAGGGGGGATAAAAAATAAGAAAACTATTTTCAATTCTGGTTAAAGTACATTTTCGAAAACATTTTTATCAACAGAAAACAAATTGTTTTTCATGTTTTTAAGCTTAAATACAAAGTGCTGGCTTTAGTTGGAGTTTTATTTAGTTTTTTCTTTTGGATTAATTGACAGCAATATATGGTACTTAGAGGTCAAAAAAGTTTAGCAAGACGAAGTATGGCGCCTTTACTTCTTAGTGTAAAATTCAACATTAAAAAATTCAGCCAAATACAACTAATCAAAAACATATGAAAATCATCAAAGCATAACTATAACTACTTTTGACTAACCTATCTTTTATTACTTCGAACACGTTTGAAAACTTTACGTATTAACTCAAAAACTAATATTTAATTTTTTTTTTAAAGTTGTTACCAGTTTCCCTCCAAAGATGCCCCAAAATTAATTTTGTTTTGTGCTAACATCTTAGGCGTACAATATTTCATACATATCAAAACTTCCCCTGAAAAAGCATGCGTTTTAGAGCAGAACCGCCGAGTGCTTTTAACCGGGGGAGCCTGGGTAAAATACTGATATTCGGGCTCTCCAGTCAAATCCTTGCCAGAAACTTCCTCCCTTGACTATCTTTCCCCCAGGGTCTCTAGATTTTTCTTACGCAATCCCCTCTCTCGGATGCCCTGCTAAAGAAAGAGTTTAAAAAAAAGTGCGCTTGGGATATAAATATTTCTTTTCTTTTAAACAACTGAAATGTTTTGTAGCTAATGCAAATTTGGATTCTTCATTTTTAGGCATTTCTGTGTAATTCTTTTTTTTATCACTCATAAATAACAGAACTATCATTTAAAAATCACGTTTATTGCTTCTGTGCGAATAGCTGGTTCTAAGACACAATATGCATTTAAGGACAGTTACTGTAAAGAATTTTTGCCTAAAAATATATCATTATCTTAGGTATTATTGATGCTCTCGAGAAATACACTAGAAATTCAGACCATTGGAGTTAAATTGGGAGATGCAAAGTAAACTATTGCATAGGATGTTTTAGGGCAGAAAATTAATCCTGATGACAGTTTTCTTCAACTAAATAGTTTAAAGGGCCAAATCTTGTGGAAAAAAGAGTTGATGTGTTCATCACACGACTTCGTTTTACTCCAATTTAAAGATAATAGTGCCTTGGAGTGAGCAAGGAAACACTTTAAATATTTTCACTCCAAGTTTGTTGCGAACCGAAGCAAAGAAAACGTTTTATACAGATTAATTTTCCCAATGTTTGCAGTTGTAATGTGATTCAATGGTTAACTCTCTAAATATGGCCAAATTGAAACCAGATTTAAAAAAAAAAGCCACCAAATTTGTCGCCAAGTTGGCGACAAAACTCGGCGACCAAAAGCTTGGCGATATATTGCCAAGTATTTGTCAAACTGTAGCATCCACTGGAGTTTACATTGAAATTAACAATGATTTTACCCCCAAAAAGGTGTAAAAGACCCCTTTTGGAACATTCGAATGCAACCAAAAGAGAAGGTGCTCTCTTAAAAAATTCCAGCGATTTTAACTCAGACTGAGTAAATTTTCACTCCTTTCCAGTGTCGAAAACGCACTTTCCTTATAGGAGTGAATTTCATTCCTTTTGCGGAGCGGTTATTTTCACTCCTTTTGGATAAGCTTATTTCACTCCCTTTTGATAAGTGTTTTTCACTCTTTTTAAGACTAAATTAATATCCTAAATGAGTGGTTGCTTTCTGTTTTGGAAAGCCGCTATTTCACTCTTTTTTTAGAATAAAATAGGTAAAATCATTTCACTCTCCTTTGGTGAAATTGTTTTTTAAACGTGTTTTCATGTGCTTATGCTGTGTATTTGAATTTAAAACTGTTTTTAAAACTTATTTCATTTGAAAAAAAAATAGTTTTTTAATTTAAAAAATGTAAAAAAAAATGTTTGTAGTGTTTCCGAAGAGAATGCACAAGAACTGTATGGCAAATACGAAGAATTTTCTTTTTTATTAAAACTTTAACTGGTAATATTTCTTGAACTACTGGTACATCGTTACAAATCACCCACGTGCAATATTACGTACATTTCCGAATCTAAAGATTGAAATAGAACTAAAAAACCCACACAGTTCCAAATAAATAGATTTAAAATTTTGAAACTCTATATTGATATTCTCAGTGTGCCTTTTAACATTAATAATGTTTTAAAAGTTACATCAGTTCAAATTAATTTAAAAAGTCACTCATAAATTGTGACAAGATACGTTTGAATTCAATTTTGTTTCTTCGAGGCCATTCATTAATTACGTAAGGACAATTTTGGCAATTTTTGACCTTCCCTTCCCCCTATGTAAGGGTATGTAAGACTCCCCCCCCCATCTTAGGTAAGATTCTTTTTTTCTTCACAATAATAAAATAACAAATATTACATCACTGGGATCGTTCTTAAATTAACTATCATTTTTTTAAAATTTTTTTTAAGGAATCTAGACCGAATGTTTTTTGACAAATAATTTTTGTTTATGATGCGATAATAATTAAAAATAAGACATGCAAAACACAGTGCGATTCTTTTATTATATTTTACACGTTTCATTCTTTGAAACAAAAGTAAAAAACAGCTCATCCTATAATACATACTTTTACCTTCCTGAAGCAAATGAAATATAATATTTGCCAAACCACTTGACCGCGGATTTCTAATATAAAATATCAGCTTGGAAAATATTACGTAAGAATGGATCTACCCCCCCTCCTCCCCCTCTCCAAGCAAGGGTATGTAGAGAATTTTCCACCCCCTCCCCCTCAGGACCCTGAATTAATGAATGGCCCGTTACACATATGAATGAGTGTATTATACAAAGTTTATGATACTCTAAAGTTTAATATACACAAAAACAATATTTGATTAATTTAAAATATACACAGTGGTTGGAGCTCCGACCATCGGGAGCGGATTCGGTATCCGACCTATAGATTTGCGCATGGTCGGGTCTGTAACACCTGCCTAAAATATATATACAGTACACACTCACCAAAGAAGGTAACGACTGTTTCAAATGTCATATTTTTGATTCGATGATCGAAATAAAATTGTTGATGAAAGTTTCATTCATTTGGAAGAAAAAGTTACAAAAAGTTCGCCGTAACATTGCATGTGGATGATTTGTAATGATATACGAGCAGTTCAAGAAATATTAACAGTTACAAGTTTTAATAAAAAAGAAAATTCTTCGCACTTACCATGCAGTTTTTGTGCACTTCCTTCAGAAACCTCATTCGGCAACAAATATTTTTTAAATTCATTAAATGAAGACATTTAGAATGCGACATCCACTTGTTACTCGCGACCAACGTTGGGTAAGCCTAACGTGCAGGTAAAGAAGATTCTCCCTAAACAAAATCACGTGACAGAATCGAACCAATGAAAATGTTTTTGAGTCCTTCTTTTAAAGAATGTTTTTATATTTCGCTCATCAACGGAGTGTTTTCGAATTTCACGCGAATAAAGAAAAGTTTTAGTCTTGGTTTTTTTCGTAAAGCGTCTTTTTTCGATAAAGCTAGCACTCAGAAAGAATGAATGCACCCGCAATAGATTTCACTCTTTTTAAGAGTTATTTTTTCGCTCTTTTGAATTAAGAGTGTGCACAACTAGACTCCACTTTAGACCCCACTTGGAGTCTATGTACCAAATTTCAACTTTCTAGGACGTACCGTTCTTGAGTTATGCGAGATACATATGCACATACACTCATACGCATATATATACGTACATACGGACGTCACGAGAAAACTCGTTGCAATGAACTCGGGGATCGTCGAAATGGATTCTTCAGGTGTCTATACGTTCTTAGGCACTTATCCACGTGTGGTCGGGTTGAAAAAAAGAAATCAATATTCATTCGGGGGCGAGCAAAATGGAAATTAAGGCCGATTTTTTAGTGAAAATCTTTTCGCGAATACAATACTTCCTTTTTTGTAAAAGGAAGAAAAAATGGGTTGGGGTTGTAAAAATTAATTCGCTTTTCAAAAATACTTAAAATTTGTATTTGAAGAAAACTCAGACAAGCACGTACTAATACAAAACAGCATTATTGCAGGGATATGTATTACTGCATATTTTATCTTTTTATAGGGCAACTTGTTGAAATTTTAATAAATGAACATTTTTAATTGCATTTCTCTTCCACTTGAGTCTATTACTGAGTCACCTCATTTCGACTGAGAAATGATTTCAAATCTTGTGAAATGCACTTCAAGTGCTCCGAAATTGATATATATTTTTGAAGATTGACTGATAATTCCGATTAAGTCATGCGAGGGAGGGGGGGGGGGGGCGGGGGAGAAAATGATATTACAAGCTCCCCTACACTTCATCCTTTTCCGCTCTGAGATGATTCCTTTTTAAAGCTTTTGTTGTATCCGCATCCGGCGCATGCTCGGTAAAAGCTGTAGATCGATGACGAGACCCTTGTGACGTCATTTCCGCGATCAAACCCCTTTCCTGCGATATTGGAGAAAAGGGGTGTGAGCTAGTGATTATCTGCAGTCTGTTAAAGGCGTTGGTGGGGGTTTTCTGAAAAGTGTTATCATTATACAAAACCAGATATTTTACTACATTCCTAAATGTTTTTTTAGTTGTAAATGTCAGAGTGCTAAAGAGAAATAACTGACTAAACGATTTTGAGAAGCAACTGACATGGAAGTTGGTTTGACAACTGCGAAAAAGATGTTCGTCCTTTCTTCACGAAAATCCCTTGCAAATAAAATAGAAATAAATTATCCAAAGAAATATTTAACCGTTAACAAATATGAATGCAGACAAGTCACAGGAAATAATTATCTGTGTAAACAGGTTCATCTGCAGAAATTATTATATATTTTACAATAACCACGGTAGTTTGTTTAACAACAGCGATAAAATAGCTTTTTTTGCGAAAGTTTGTTTGCAAAAAAAGGTTATTTCCCCGATTAATATTTAACTAATTTCAAATATACGAGATAGATGCCGATAAGACCCAGAAAAAGAAATTGTGCACACTAATTCCCGTACACTTTTCAGAACTTTATATTTGAAATATAACAAACACTCTGTAAGAATTCATTTCATGGCACAAAGAGAAATGCTGATTTCGTATGCTTTTCAAAGTGAACAAAGATGTTTAATGCATGTATGGAGAAAGAATCTGACAGTTTTGACGATCCATAATATCTGCGTGCATACGTGTTTACCTGCAAGGATCTTTTAATTTCGCATGTAAAATCTTACGAATTTTCAAGAGGAGGGTTAGGGGAAAACTGTTGTTTAATTTACATAAAAGAAAAGAAGATGCAAAAAAAAAAAAAAAAAATTTAACTTTGACATCTTGAACTTAATATATGTTTTTCGCAATCACGAGTGTGTGCATGTGTATGTAGGCGTGTGTGTGTTGTGTGTGGGGGGGGGGTATGTGTGTTTGTGTGTAGGCATATGTGTTTGTGTCTGTGCAGGCATGAGTGTGTGGGTAGTTGTGTGTAGGTGTGTGTGTGTGCTTGTGTAGGTGTCTGTATGTATGCGTGTGCATGTGTTTGTGTATGTGTGTAGGTGTATGTATGTATGCGTGTGTGTGTAGTGTATGGACGCAACCTGGAGACGGTTTTCGCTATAGGAGCAGCATCGTGAGTATCCGGTCGACGGTGATGCTGCAGAGGGTGGCGATGGTGGAGGGAAAATAAAATGATAGCACATCAAAACAGTCAAATGAAAGCAATAAGCAATCGTGATTGCTCAAAAAAAAAAAAAAATAGCACACTAGTACACATGGTTTTGATCATTTTCTCACTCGCTGAACATTCTCTGAATATTTATTCACCTGTGAATATTCATCAATGTTTCCTCTTAGAGAGGAAGCATTGATGAATAAATATTTTCTCGCGCTATTTTGTAACTTAATTCCTAAGATAGGAAAATTATCCTAGCTGTTCTCATTTCAATCAAGTTCTTAGTTAAAACTTAAACACGAGATAAATATGCATGCATTAGTCATATAGAGCAATCATAACCAAGTAACAAATAAAGATGGCAAACATTCAAGCATGTAAATATTTCAATACCTTAGACAAAAATAAAAATTATGAACTGTTTTCTATCGTTATTGTTCATATCTTTTAAGATTATTACTGTTGTTTAAGAACCAAGTCAAACCAGGGGGGAAGGGGGGAATTTTAAGAAAACCCAAAAATGGTGTATTTTTTAACCGCCTAGAGATGAAAAAACTTCGCAATTGTTCGTCCGCACAGATGTTTCCGCTATTTAAATATTCCTTTTAGAGAGATACTGATGCTCAAAAATATATTCTTCAATGACATTTAAGCTGTCGTTGCTTACTCTCTCGTTTTTTTTTCTTTTTTAACTGTCATTGTACTACATTTTCTTAACGCCTTAATGTGATTAATATTTCATTTTTACCTTAATTCTTACTTCGCTTCTCCTTTACAGTGCAAAACAATATGATTTTCTCAAAGTCGCTCACCTATCAAAATGTTTCCATTTCACATATCTTTTCTTTTTATGCATACTACGAACCAATTATAAAAATTCAGGTACATGCTGTAGCTGCAGTCTCTTCTCTCTTTAAAGTTTTCAATCTTCATTCCATCATATCATAAATGATATGCTATGTAAAAAAAAAAACAATTAAACTTTTTTATTTTTGAAATTTTTTTCCTTGAAAAAAAAACCTTTTATGTGATATTTTTAACGGACTTTTAATTGTTTTTTATTTCAACTTTTGGCTTTAATGAGTAAAGAATAAAATTGTAGTCAGTTTTGAATCAAACGCTTTTATTCAAAAGGCTTTTTCGATATTTTCGGGGAGGGGGGGGGGAACGAAAAAGAAAAAAATAGTGTAGTGTGAATTTATTGGTTCTATAGAAAACTTTGACTCACACAATGCTGTAAGAGCAGCTTTGGTAGAAACAATTCAAAGCCAAACATTTAATTGCTGACTCTATGCTATTTTTTCGTCAGTAAATAAGTCATTTTAAGTTTGAAACTTTGTCAATGTTGCCAGTTATTGTAAGTACTTTCAAAAATTTTCCTCCGCAAAAAGGAATATGTTTCGTGAACTAAACCTTTCGCTTGATTTTACCTTTTTTTTTTTTGTTTGGTTTAATTTCCATAATCATTGATCTTACTTTAACAAGCTGCAGGCCATTTTGAGTAAAAATTTCCTTTTTTAACACAACATTTTCACTAATTATTTTTAGTCTTTTTGTAGAACTCTAAAAATGGACGTTTTATCTTGAACCATTCTTTCCGGCGTTCAATTTAAATAATGGTAATTAATGAGGGCTTTCAAGGAAATATATGCAAAAACTCCTCTTTAATTTCAAAGAAAAATAAATCTGAAATATTTTTACCTTTAAAATCTCGTTATTAACATTTTCTTTACTGATCTTGAACTTCCAACCAACGTGATGAAAATATTTTACTCTCGTACATGTTTAATGTAACTGAAAATTGTAGTTCGAAGTGTTATCAAGTTCAACAAAAGCTATCAACCATCGTACATTTTATTCGTCAAATCAATTTCAGGGTTAGTTTTGAGCCAAGTTTTTAATTTTGTATTGAAATATTTTTCAATTTTCATTGCTGGAATAGAGAACGTAGCTCCCTCAGGTCAAATGGGCATCTTCGCGGATGACGTTGTGACGTGGAACCATGATACGGAAATTGCTAGGCATGAAAATTCCTTTAACGAAGTTTTGGGAAGGATTCTGTGTTTTGCCGAAAAGCACAAGTTGTTATTTAGCACAACTAAGTGACAAAGTTGTCTCTTAACCACTAATAGAAATCTGTTTAATTTTAAGCCAATGATATATCGCACACCTAGTCAGCACTGCCACATCTGCAAAAACTACTTTTCGTGAAAAATTAATTTAAATGTCATGCGCCTTAGCTTAAATTCTTATAGTAACACACTGACACATCTGAAAAATGAGGTTATTTTTTTTTCGCTTGTCGCTGTCTTGCATTTTAATAGAACTAATAAAAATGCACCAGGACATGTATATAAATAAAAATCAACAATTTTTGACTTGTGGCGGTGTTGTATTAGGAGTGATATCTGAAGAGACGATTGCTAGAATCTACAAAGACTCCTACTTATTTGGATTTTGTCCTTGACACGGAAATCAACTGCAATAAACACATAAATAGCTTCTCTAAAAAAAGGAAGAAAGAGACTATAACTCTTAAAACTTATGTCTGGTAGGGACAGGGGCGCGAAAGCCATAACTCTTAGAATCACGTATATCTCCCTTATTCGTCCAGTATTTAAAAATGGTTTCCAGATTCATCTGACTGCTGCTGCTACAAAGCTTAAAAAGTTGGAGCGTGTCTAAGTAAGTGCAGAATTAATCATCACTGGACTTAGATATTGCTGTCCTAATAATATAGTTCTTTACGAGGATAATTTCCAACCCCTGTCACTGAGAAAGGAAGCAAATTTTGTAAAGTATATTGCTAAGCTAAAGAGTCTTGTGTCATATAACAAAATTTTGAACGTTTTATCAAACTGCACGTAAGTTTTAATAAGGCTAGCCCTCTTGGTTTTATGAAGTGGGGATTGAACGACATAGGGGTAGATAGCCCTGTACCTCTTCTTATTTTTTCATTCCCACTACATCTATGATTCCTACTACAGAAACGTGGTTTTGAACGAATTTTTAAACTTTGCTTTTATTGAATAAAACAAGCCCCCAAATCTGTTGCGTCAACTGGCTCTTGAAGTCATTGAAAATATTCAACCGAGTGCTGATATTATTCATTCTGATGGAAGCAAATCCGATTCGGAAAGAACGCGTTTTTATGAGAGTTAAAGATAAATCCTATGAATATAGATTTAGAAATCCTGACTTTCTCTCGAAACTCTTTGCCATAACTGAAGCCTTTTGCCTCGCCTTGGACTCTGGTATTCGTAATATATGGATCAGACTAATAACAAGAGTTCAATTCAATACATGAGGAACTGGTGACGTATTTATGATTAACTGGGGCAAGATATTATTGCCAAATTGGCTACGTTGTCCCAAGTAGGCTTTGCGGGTTTACAGAGGATTCCCTTATATTGGTATCCATGGTGTCTCTGACAGACTCGCCGTTGAAGGTATAACCTCTCCACTCTCTCATCATCAGTTTTAAGGATCTCAAAGGCTCACACACACACACATTCCATGTTTATTAACAAAGTAAAATCCACTTGGAGGACTCTTCCTGAACACAACTGGTACGCAGCAGAGTATCCTGGATTGACTTTGCAGAACATCCGCTCAATACTTGCCAAAGTGCCTTAAGTCTAAGGTCTGGCTTCAATAGAAGTCTGGTCCGGTTTCAGAAGGGCCTCTTCTATACCTGCCCTTGCTCGACTATTGTCTTCCTCTCATATTATCTCTCGTATCGGTGCATCCGTGGGGCAACTTTCGGATGAGAGTGGGAGTGTGTTTGACCTTTTAGTGCGACACGACCTCCTGGACTTGGTCTAGGGGCCTGGCCCAAGGGAACAACAGCTATTTTGACGTTTTGAGACTTATAGTCTTTTAAAGAGTGCGTTTAACGGATTTACAATGCGTGCGCGATAAACAATTTTCAGACCATACACATACACACATCAATCAGTTTTACTTGCCAATGTATTGCTTGTTTGCGGCTATTTTTAGAATAACTTATTTCATTTTCTATTTTGTGCTCAAATTAGGGAGATTGTTGTCAGATTTGTTCATCATAAAAACCTTCTGGTCTTAAATTTATGCATGGTTATCTTGCTAGATCAATAGAAAAATGTATATGAAATATATTTCCATTTCGTATTCCTTGTCTTGATAAAGCAATAGCTAAAATGCGTGTTAAATATACTTAAATTTCAGATTCCTTATTTTCGGTACCTTGTAGTCTTTTTCGTTTCTTTTGAAAATGAGGCAACCTTGATGTGCCAAGCGGTCAAACAGCTAACTGAGTATTTTTACTTCCGTATAAATCAGAGAACGATAGACCAAAAGAAAACGAAGGCATGCAAAAATTAAAAAAAAGTCAGCCTGTTTGATTTAAATTTATTATTATTATTATTTTTAGATAACAGCAATAGCGTTATACGAGAGAAATGAACACAAGACATGTTTGTGGTACGCATGTGCGCAAGCTATCTTATGTCAATATCTAATCAACAAATAATATGGACAAAAGTGAAAGCCTTAAGAAAGACTGTTTCTCAATTATTTGAAAGAATTTTGTGGGTGAAAATAGCTTATTTTTGTATTTATAGTTAAGCTTCATGGAAAAGTAAAATTCTTCACAACAAGTAACTTTTTATGCTTAACTTCGTTTTCTGACTTTTCGATAAAGTATACAATTTAAACTCTACTATCTAAATATAGACTTTTGAGAAACCTAACTCTTGGTGTGCTTTCGGAAAGTACAGTGTTTTTCTTTTAAAGCATTTCAAATTTCCTCTTTCAACGGTATTTGGTTCAAATTGTTTTCTTTGAGCATTGAAAGAGGAAGTTTGCTGTCACTACACGTTTCTCCAAATGGAGTACAATTGCAACTTTAAAGTATTTGCTCTAAGAGAAAAGTGTTCAGATAGAAAACTTCCTTCCCACTTCAAAGAAACTTCCCAAATATAAAATGCAATATGGTATAGATTAGGTACCCGGAATAGAGAAAAAATATTGAACCTATACCCTTAAGATATATTTTTCCGTATTTCATCATAACTTTAATGAAGATATATCACATTTAGTGCGTTATAAGATTAAGAAAATATAGTTTTAGAGACAAGAAAACCTTTAAAAATCTACATATTTATGTTTAGTCACCTTTTTTGACAACAGACTGACAAATTTTTTAAAAAAAAAGGTAAATCGGGACAGAATCTAAATTAAAACGTTAGAATAGTTAATTGTTTAATAACAATGTGCAAAGCATTTTTTCTCTTTTGACGGGACATATTAATCCGCGTTTTATTATTATAGTTATCTTTTCAAAACATTATTTTACTTTTTGCAAGTTAAAACAATGCTCCTGTTTTAAAGCTTCATCCTTTAGGACTTCTTAATAAATAGGAGAAATCGATTTTGGGTGTTTCTCGCAAGAAATGTTGAAATAAATTCACAGATACATGATTATTTTAGTTATATATATGAATAAAGCCTTATTTTTTGATTCCAAATTCCTATTACCTACTCTGTATCATAGAGCACTACGTGAAAAAAATCAAGAAATAATTTTTCTTAAGTGTAAGGCTGAAATATATTGAGTGAAGAACATAGAAACATCAAGAAAGTATAGGGGGATGCTTCGAAAAAATAAATAAATGAAGAAATTCTTTCACCTATTCCATAAAAAATAGAAGTAATAAAGAAACTTAACACGATAAACAATTAATAGTGATCTGATCAATGAGAATAAAGGTGTGAAAAACAACTTTTAATTACTCAAGTGAAAAAAATCAACAAACTAAATTGTTAGGTGAAAAAAATAGAAAATGAATAGCACAAATGAGTGATCACAAATCATTTACCCGATTTTAAAAAGTCATATTTTGGAACCTACTGCATATGTTACAATAAGTGATACATGAATCTAAAGAGAAAGGTACTGCAAAGTTTTTTGCAGTTCATTGTTTTAGCTTTTTGTTACACAACAAATATCTAATCTGCCTCCAAATTTTGTCAAATCGTAAGAGAAAACTTAACAAATAAGGAAATTTTTGGATGGTCACAGTGACCTCACGTGACCTCCCATCGGGGAGCCCCTGCACATATTATATGGTTTCGTGTAACAAAAGACTCCTACATTGAGCATTTCTAATTGAATATGTTGCTTAATAGGTTCACAAGTTACAATTTTGTGTGATTGAACTTTATTGCGAAAAATCTTGGTATACTTCTCTTAAACTTCATCAGTAACTTAAGATAAAATATGCAGTAGTTTCAGAATAATTATTGTTTGAAACTTGCTTATCCTCTTTAATGTAAAATTAAAACGAAAAAATAAGCATTTGAACAAATAACAACTAAAATAAATTTGTTTGATAAAAGCAGTGCCGATTAAAATAATCACTTGCCGTAGGCCAAGTGATTATTCGTAGGCCCCCTTGCAATCAAAATTACACTTGCCTAAAATTTTTATTGCTGAAAACTATTTTAGCCATGTGAGGGCCACTAAAAATCGAAGGCCCTAGGCCATGGCCTAGTTTGCCTATTCCGTAATCAGGCTCTGGCTAAAAGAGAGATATAAAGTCCTCAACGTTTTTGAGAGAAAAAGGAAAAGTGTAAACGAATTCCTTTAGTGTGTAAAAAACCTATTTAGATTGCAAATCAAGGAAGAGAAAAAATGAAAGTGAATGGCTAATATTTCAAAGAAATAGTTTTTACAAATAGTTATAAAGGGAAAATTCCAAGCTAAATTATGGTTTTGAAGTTGCATCTGAATAAAAAGAAGAGTATGGATAAATTTATACAACATATTGTATCGGTAAAAATCTAAGAACATTTAAGGAAGAAATACTAAAACAATTAATATTAAAATTTAAAAAAAACGAAAATTCTTAAATTTCGTATAAGAGAAATTGAAAAAATTAAAGTAAGAAAAGGGAAAAGAATCGCATATTTGAAAAGGACATAGAATATTACAAGTGGATAAATAAGATGCAAAAAAAGTTGCAATGTATTAAATGTAAAAAATAAACAAAATAATAGATTAATAAACAAAATAAGGCAGAAAACTCTTAAATTGGTTGAGAGGGAGCGGAATAAAAATCAGTGACATTTCAAAAAAGTTCTCAGAAATGTATCAAATGACAATACAAAAAAAAAAAAAAAAAAGACGCATTCATTGATTCTTTCGTCTAATATCAAAGAATAAACTTGGTTAACCTCAAGAAAGAAATGTGTTCTGTCACGACTAAGAATAAAAATTGAGAGCATTTCAGGTAGATGTTTCCTTTCATCTATTCCTATTCACTATCGTATAACATATGATATATTGAATTTTTGAAAAGAGCGCTTTATATACGCTTTATAAGAGCGTTTTAGTATACGTACATTACACACACACACACACAAATAAGTATAAATATCTATATGTATATGTATCCAGTAAAATCCCTCTTAATGGACATTCCTCTATTGTCCGCATTAGAAAGGTTTTTACTGTATATATATATATATATATATATATATATATATATATATATATATATACACGGTGCTCAATGACCCCTTAATTTAACATTAGCCGTATCACAGAAAATGCCACAAATTGAGAAATATTTAATTTCCCTAGCTGTTCTTTTGTAAATAATTGTTTTATTGCAATGTATATGCATATTTCTAGGATATATTATAATATGTAGCACTGTTTTCCCAGTTCGAAGTATTTTTTTAACCCCCCTCCCCATATTATTGAAGTTTGGGGAAGAGGGTTGAGCACCCTCTTTCAGTTGAAACAGGAAGTTAAAATTCTTCCAGTATATTGCTATCCACAAGTCTAAAAATATTGAGGGGTGTCCCGGTATCTAGCAAAAACTTTTTTTACATGTATTTTTGAACCACCCTAATATATATATATGTGTGTGTGTGTGTGTGTGTGTGTGTGTGTGCGTGTAATAAAGTGCGAAGGGAATAAGGGGCAAAAGAAAGAACAACGTATTTTGTAATAAACTTGCATTTGTTTATTACTTTCAATTTTTGTGCTAAATTTGTACATTTAAAAAAATGGAAAATTTTCCCTTTTTTTTTCATTAGACAAAATGAAATATAAAATATTTTTAAAAAAATATATTTTCGGTTTAATTATTTGAAATATTCAGGATCAAATAAATAAGTCAATAAAAGAATGAATGCATTAATGAGTAGATAAAGGATCAATAAACGAATAAATGAAAGAGAAAAAATAAATAAGTGAATAAAATAGTGAATGAATGTTTTTAATTTCTACATTAGATTCAGAGGGTAATTAAACATCTATTTAGATGTATTAAAATAAGCGTATGCACAGAATTTTGACATTTCTGAGATCATAATTAGGTGTTCAGTTTTACTTCCAATGCGGCTGGTTACGATGCCTCCCCATTGGCAGGCCTATGAACTACATCGTCATTTGTTCTCGATATTTAAGCTGTTCATTTCAAAGTTGTTTGAGAAAAGTTTATCTAAAGACAACTATTTAAACTCGATCTGAAAACTTATTTAAGAAATAAATTTTCAATTGGTGAAGTTAAATTAACGAAGAACAAACAAAGGAATAACTTTGGAGCTTTTAACCCAACAATAATGCAGTCTCTGAAATAATGAGCAATGAAAATCGAACCTTGAAATGTGTTTTCAA
This sequence comes from Uloborus diversus, assembly GCF_026930045.1. Lineage (NCBI taxonomy): Eukaryota > Metazoa > Arthropoda > Arachnida > Araneae > Uloboridae > Uloborus > Uloborus diversus. The sequence continues at coordinate 14,815,169 of NC_072740.1, forward strand.
AAGACTTACATTTACTAAAAAGCTCGAAGTATTAAGTAATTTATTTCTTTAAGATCGTAAATTAATTTTGAAAGTATAAATGCAGTAATACATTGTTAGATGATAAGTTCAAAAAATTGAAAATCATTCCTTAATTTATAATTGTATATGCAGTAGAAAATGTGAAAGTCACAAATGCCTACTCTTCACCCTTTTTTGCGAGAGATCTCTACAAGTACCAACGGAATACATCTGTAATAGCCTATACAAGGCTGTGAAAAAATATCGGTCACGGAAAACCACGTGACCTGTGACGTATACCGCCAGCTGACGTATGCTGGATTACGTATCCGCAACATGTGAAATTCAAAATTTCTTGGATTTCTCCGGGACCCCTTATCAGATCCAGGCCAAGTTACCAAGGGACCATCTGGGAAGTATATCCTTCCAAACAAAAAAAGAATTTTTCCAATCGGTCCAGTAGTCTTGGAATAATCCGAAAACATACATAAAAAGCCGCATGACGAAATCATAACCTCCTTTTTTGAAGTCGGTTAAAAAATATAGAAATGGATAGAGGGGTTTAATAACTGTTTAATCTTACTATCCAGCTATTTGGAAATCGCCAAAAACAGAAGCATTTATTATCATCAAAATCGACTACACTTATCAATGTCAATCTTAAGTTCAAACTGTGTAAGCTATGAATAACTTACTCTTATAGCAGAAAGACCAACCTTGAAGTTGTCAGAATGAAACGAAATTTTACGCATGTAAGGACAACATTGATATAAGAATGAAAGCAAAATGCTCATTTATCACAGAAAAAATCTCAAACACGAATGGCTCAATAAGGTACTAAAACCTCCATTCATTTGATATTTTTTTTCTATAATAAATGATCATTTTACTTTCTTATATCAATGCTGCCCTTAGGTGAGTAAAATTACGTTCCATTTTGACAACTCCTTCTGAATGCATTGATATTTTTTGTTATAGATTGTATACTTGATACATTTTCAAACTATATTTTCTTGCTCAATCTCCGAATTTTCAGGTGGTTGTATTTATAATGATTCAACTGATTTGGATTGGTAGCCAGAACTCTTAGGTTTTTGGAATACGGCCGTTTCTATACGCGACACTTAGAGCGCAGATGACGCTTCAAATGAGTATTCTTAAACATGTTGAGATGTCCCGGGGTATCTCTGAAGGACTCTAGTTAATTGAGATAATAAAAAATCAAACCTATAAGTATTATTGAAGTACGCTCAAACGGGAAAAATTACCAGAAAGGGAGAAATTGAACAATACCACCATGGAAAGGTTTAGAAATAGTTTATTGGACTAGCCACTAAAAAATTACTAAGAATAATATGCATCTGTGCTCAAAAGCCTAAATTATGCACTAAAATTTAAAAAAAAATATGTATGCACCTTTTTTCTACTAACGTAGTAAAAACTGTTTTATCTTGATGAAAAAATGATTTAGCTTGCTTTTTATTATAGAGGCGATAAATATATATTGAAACAGTTATTCACAAAGAGAGAGAGAGAGAGAAAATGACATGCTTAGCAATTGCGTTTATTTCTGGAAATCTTTTCTTTTATAATGGGGTACGTATTTACACGAAAATTCTTTTCAAGGGGCACTCAACCTTTTGATCTTTGTGAAAACAAATTTTTTACTTGCAATCTTTCCTTAAAACCTTTAAAAAATGTTTTCTTTCAATCCGAAAACAAGTGAACCTGCAAAAATGTGCATTAATTTTTTTAAATTTTCACTTTATGTTCATTTATATGCAATAACGTCAAAAACTAAAAATACTATTGGGATTTCAAGTATGAATTTGTATATTTACATATGCATTTGCATGTAATCCTGTTTACTTATAACAAGCTGCTTATAACAGAAAAGAAAACTCGGTATTTCGCCTTTTCACAACATTTAGTTACTCACGTATTCCCCCCACCCCAACCCATTTTAAAATAAAGAAGCATATTTTTATGATTTACCCATTCTTCATTAGGTGTTTCAAATGTTGGGATTCATTACCTTTCGCAACGGAATAAATGCAATCATTGCTTTTGTACTATTTCTAATATGTTAAAATGAACGGAAAGAGGAAGTTTCAGATATTTAGAGTTCGTGGAATTTCTGCTTTCACTAATTACCAAGTAAATTAGAAAATTGGTAGTTGAGAGTGCGGCCAATAATGGGGGAACCTGACAGGAACTTTAGATAATCAGCCATGACAGCAAAATCTGAATAACGGAAACAATGTTTGAAGTAACGTTGATTCCTTTTTTTTTTCTCTTCATTTTCAACTTTAGTGAACTTTGATACTTGCATTTTCAAATGTTAACGTGAACGTTGATAGTTCTCAAGTTATTCGCTAGAATGAGTTAGCTGCTTCATTCGCTTGAGGGCAATATGGAGTTAACTCCTGGAGATTCCACAACAATCAAAAAATCGAGTTAACTCTTTGTTGCTACAAACTCTTTAATTTTTAGAAGTGATAGGAATTATAAAGCTGAGAGAAAGGTTCTTTTATCAACGTAAAGTTCTGAAAAAGAAGAAAACCAGTTAAGAACCATTTTTAGAAGTACAACATTTTTCAAAGACGCTTACCAAAGAAGAATATCGTATTGTGTTTGAAATTGTTTATTTCATGCATTTAAATAAAAATTTTCTTGGTAATCATTTTCAAATAAACTACTAATAAATTATGTGTAACAAATACGCAATTTAATGATAAAAGTTACGAGAGAAAAATAAAATGTTCAGTTTTGTAATAATTTTTATCAAAATTGAACTCATTTGGATTTTTATTTTGCGTGGAAAAAAAAGGGTCATAAAATCTGAGTATTCTCAAATTAAATCATACCAACTAATCAATCAGTTACCTTTAACAAGGTAATTTTATACCTTTTTATCGTTAAATTTTTCGTTTTTAAACATTTCCTTGTTTAACCAATTGAGAAGCATAGTTAAATCTGCATCAGTACCTTTTTGTGCAAAAGTACAAATTCTAATGTTATATTAATAGGAGGTACAATTTCTCAACAAAAATTCAAATTTTACAGAATAATTACTAAATACAACCGAAAAAAAAATGCTTGCACTTAATCTTCCTTAAAGTTTTTTCGGATAAACTATCATGCCTGATAGTTCAGGATTAGTATTACGGGATTCAAATTTTCCAGTATAGTCGAAAGTATTGTGTTACGAATTGGGGAACGAAAAGTAATCAACACGTCAAACTTAATTGAAAACAATGAACAATTCTTCAAGAGAGCAGAATTGGATTTTCCTAAAAGATCAAGAAATGTTCTTGCAGGGTCGATAAAAAATATTAGTTTTTAAAAATGAAGCACAGTCTACAGACATAAAATAAATGTATCGAGAATTTATAGTAGTTCACAGAATCTTTATGAGTAACAGCTATAAAAGTCATTTTTAAAGATATAGAAAAAAAAAAAATTTGAGTCATAAACGTCTTTCTTCACTTTATAGAAAATAGTTTGTGCTATTATTATTTATCACATCAAGTGAGATAAAATAGTGGCAATAAATAGTCCTTAAGCTGACAACATCGGAGGCACATAAGGAAAAAAAATATATGTTTAGTCATGCGGAAATTCATTAAAATATTTTAAGATCTCAATTACAGTCGAACTTGCTTGTAACGAACGTTAAGGTAGCGCGTTGTTATAACCGAGTGCTCGTAAAAAGCGAGTTCGTGAAAAAAACCCATAAAAATTAATCACAGTTACTTTTTTTCTTCTTTCTAATCTCTGTTCAGTGCCAAATAAGTTGGTTACTTTGCTTCGAACTGTCTGAAGATCTCTTTCTTTTGAGAAATACATACATTTCTACTGTTTCGTTACTTCACAAATTAAAAAAAGTGCTGTCATCGCTTGTTCTCAAGACTTATGATTTATCACCACCTTTGGTTGACTTTGGAATATTAAAGAAAGTTTATCAAAAAAGGATAAACTGAGTTTACCAAAAGTAACTCAGTTAGCCAAGTTTTTTCTTCAAATCTAACTTCAGTTAGCCAAGCCAACCAGTTTACCAAAAGTACGCTCAGTTCACCAAAAAAGAATAAGCTGAGCGGGAAGTCAATAGAAATTTTCTGAATAACAAATATATTGCTCGCTTAAAGCGAGGTTTGATCGTTAAAAGCGAATTATGCTTCCATATATTTAACATTGTACCAACCAAGTATTTCTGATTTCCTCGCTGCATCCGGGTTCTTGTTACATCAAGGCTCCTTATAAGCGTGTTCGACTGTACTAAAACCCTGGCATAACGCTATATCCCTGATGGAACATGTTATGACTAGGTTACAGGGACCTCACTACGAGACGCAATAATGACAGTAACAAAATGAGATATGTGACGTCTCACAGTAGTCACGCGGTAACACATTAGTGACAGGGCTAATAGGACTTTCCTCTGACGTTCCTGTGACGCTTAATTTAAACTACTCCGTTTTAGATGCGTCACTGCAACGTCACTTTGTGATGTCAACGCATACTGACATTCGCAATCCATTGATGACTTTAGTGACACTCACTAGTCGTACGACTGGAACTTTTATATGAGCGGTCACTCAACTTTCGGATAGGAGGGCCAATTTAATCACAGTGCTAATGAAGTACTATAAGTCAACACATTAAAATAAAAAAATTTGCCTCATTTTATGCTCAAGAGTTTTAATCTCTTATTATTAACTCCAAAACTATTTAACTCCGAAGCTATTTATATTTCAATTCAATTCATTTTATTTCAACCAGGGAAATATATACATATATATATATATATATATATATATATATATATATATATATATATATATATATATATATTACAAATATGCATTTCACATATAAAATAAAAAGAAATTACAAACAGAAATATATTTCTCTCTGTCGAATTGAGAATCCCTGATTGAGTGGATGGGAGTAAAGGCTATACAATAGCCTGACTAGCTCCCACCACTCAGAGAAGAGCTTAATTTGGAGCCAGTTTGTAACATAATATAATATTAACAAAAAATAAATGCATAATCATACAAAGAACACATAAACACAACACAAGTAAAACACAATCCAAAAACTCAATTTAACTCCAAAAACACAATATCTTTTAAACTGCTATATCAAAACATAATTTTGAGTGATACTTATATTCGTCAGAATAATACTTATTTGTTTCAATAGCAGTAAAAATTATTTTACTTCAAAAGAGAAAACAAAGCACACGGATAAATACATACAAAGCACAATGTTTAATCTTTTAAACTATTAATTTTTTATACATCTGTTTGAAAAACTTTAACTTTCATGGAATTTTTAATGTATGGTATTTATTATTATTCATGAGCTTTACAGTTTTAAGTATGCTGTTTGTAATGTTGATAATGCTGGTTACATACATAATTAACAAAGAGTTGTATTCGTACCTAACACACATTAAACATGTTTAAAATTTCATAAACTTCTTCCGTAAAATAACATTTTATAACCTTCATGCTATATTCTTACCGTTTCGTGTTCTAAGCAAATAGTATTTTTAATTAAAATTTCTAACTATTTTTACTAAAGCACACAAATGATGAATTCGTTACGCATAAGCAGTTATTTCTGAAAAATTCAATTGTTATTGACTAATTTTTCGACGAAATATTTAGTCAAATGCATATATTTTTAAAACTAATTTAGTTTATGTTCTTTTTATTTCAAGTAAACTGAGTGTTTCAGTCTATTTTTTTACGTCAACTAAAGTGGAAGTCCAAACCTTTCCTATAGAAAAATCAATTCTTTGAAAGAAAGAAGTGTTGCTCTTTTCGACCGATATTTTCTGTCACTGTTTGCAGCAGAACACTTTTAAAATTATCTGTCCCAACGAAGCAACTGAACTTGAAATAAAAAACATGACGTGTCTAACAGTATTTAAATGGAAATGCTGTCCCGCACGTAAAAACTCATATATTTAATTTAAAAGATGTAATTTTAAAGTTTTTTTTTTTTTTTTTTTTTTTTGGCTCAAGAAATTACATGTACGTTTGTGATTTGTTACACTACAAAATTTCGTTCCTTACACTTTTAAATTACTATTTTCAGTGAAACACATAATTACCATGTCCGTTTTCCTTTGGAATGGCTCTTTGGTGTTAACAATGAATAAAAGCAATTAAAAATATTTTGCTCTGCAGTTCAATTAAAGTCATCATTTCGAATGCCAAAGACTTGCAAACAGTTTTTTTTTTTTTTTTTTGCATATGTAGGGGAGAGTGTTGTACCTCGGGACACTGCTAATTTCAAAGAATCTAATTTTAGCAGCAATGTTTTTGTAATCTCTAATAGTAACCTTCACTCCTAAATAGGGACATAGTAGCAATCTGCATCTAAAGAGTAAAATTAATGATTTTGTGAGATAAAGAAAATTTCATGACTCCAAAGTAAATACTTTCTTCATTTTCATTTCCTTTTCTATCTTTGTATTTGTAAAACTAATCAACTAAATTTTATTTTGTTTTTCATTGCTTCTTGATAAAATTTGCTGTGAGTATACAAGTTGCAATATTTGTTAGTCCGCGTTGAGCAAAACCTTACTTGCCGGTAATGAAGTTCATCTACCTACAATACTCAAAATGGTGTTCTTCAGTACAAATACACATTTGGCACGTATCTGCGATTCCCGCTGCATATTGTACAACATGGTGGGTGACATACTGGCATAAGCATACATAACACGGCTTCCATTCACGTGCAATGTGGATGGAGAGGCTGCATGCAGTCGGTGTGGGTTCTTACCAAAAATGATATAAGGAGTTAGGTCAGGTGACCGTGGAGGCCGTTTTATTCAACCAACACACCTGACGACTTGTAGCTGGAGTGAATTTTATGCCTACTATTTTTAGCATTATTGTGCTGAAAATATCTCTTCCTTCTTTATTTGATGACTCTGAAAAACTTTGTAGTTATTTTCTTTTCCATATTTCTTAAAAATTTGAGATAATGCTAACTACGAAGTTTCCCGCCAGATGGCGGCGTAAGCTGCTTTTTTGTGTAGCGCAGGACAACTTCACTATACCTAATCCTTCAACTTCACTATATCTATCTATCTATCTATATATATATATATATATATATATATATATATATATATATATATGAAAAAAAAATGTGTGAAAAAAAATCAAATATTGTCAAAGTTTTATCAAAGTAAATTAATTTTAGTTCAAATATTAAAGCAAATTTCAATAAAGGAGAAATTTGAGCAGTATAAAACTCGTTTAACTAAGGAAGAGTGATACCAATTACCAAAATAGCTGCTTTGGCAAATGAGGTTCCGTCTCCTCTATTAATTGTCAGATTTTTTTCATCGATAGAAAAACCATAAATGCTGCACAACATAAAGTTATTTTTCGTTTAAAAAGTTATTCGATTCCACCCATTGATAAATATCACATCTTGAGCAGATCAATTTTCTCGCTTCCTTTGTTCATAAATCTTTATAATAAGTTGTCAAATTTCCATTTCAAAAGATGGAGTAAGTTGAAGAAAAATTTCTTTCCAGCTAAAAAATGAATTCTCATTGCTATTCATATCGTATTTTCAATTTACATATGCATCTGTTTGATTGATTAGTTTCATATATACTGAGAGTGTGTATTGTTTTCATTTTTCAGATTTTATACCCATTTTTTTCAGTATCATGAAGATGGAAATGAAAATGGCTCCAATTCTTTTATATAGTTTCCATATGCAAGAAAAATAATGTTTTTAAATGAAAAAAAAATAAATCGTGTATTTTTTGCGTTGCTTTCACGTTATTTCTGTTAAATAACTACTTTCAAAGATATTTTTGGGATTGCAAACAGGTCTGAGAAATTCATTTATTGTCAGCATCCGTTTAAATGGAGTCAAAACTTTTACAGAATCATTCTTAAAAAACCGGAGAAGACATAATAAAATATAAAAAAAATATTATTTTGGTTATTTTTTTATTCTAAAGACTAATTTTGATTCTAAGTAGTCTTTAGAATTAAAAAATATATTTTTTTGATTCTAAAGACAATTTGTGCAACTTGATTCCCTCTAAAAAGTATGATATCAAAGAAGATGTGATTTCTTGGTTAAAACACTCATAAATTGCTGTCAATCTTTATATAGTCATAATTAGGTTGATTCTAAAACAGCCAATGAAATTTAAATACAAATTTGAGAGAAGAAATATTAGTGGTATCGTAAACGCTATTCGTATAAAGTTGTGTACCGCCTTTTTCTTCTATCAAATTTTTATTTAAATTTTGTTGTCTGCTTTAGAACTAACCTAATTATAGCGATATTAAGATTAATTTTTGAGTGTTTTTACCAAGAAATCATTCTTCTTTTATTTCATGATTTTTAGAATGAGTCAAGCTTTTACAAATAGTTTTTAAAATTAAAAAAAAAACACATTTTATATTTATTTTAAAGATTTTCATTTTTTTGAAATTTGAAGGAAAACGTTTTAAAATTTAAATGATATTTACCTCTTGCCTACCCGTATTAAAACGAAAACAAAAGCAGCATTGACTTACTTCTGTTTAATATAAATGTATTGCACTTAAAAAAATAACTTATAGCTACCTTTTTTTTTCAATACTGAATGCTAGTACGTCCGAACTTAGAAGCAATTTTGAACAAGTATAGTAAAAAAAAAAGCTTTTAAAAACACCCAAAAATACATTGTTGCTTAAGTTTAGCCTTGAAATTACTTAGACAAAATTATTAACTATTTTATTTATTCACCTTTTCAATGTTTTTGGCAAAACTAAAAGCAGTAGTATTTTAACTTTATAATTACTATTATTTTTCATTGTTTCTAGCAAAAATTAAACATCGAAAGCAAAGCGCAGGGGTTACGACCGAGAATGTAAGCTAAGAAATAGTAATGTAACTACAATGTAACTATCTATGTCTACTTTTATGAAGAAAAAAAATACCAGAGGATATCAGTCTGTTTAGTGATAACTTTAATTAGTTTAGCAAGCTTTCATGAATTTTGCGGTTCAGTAACTCAATTCAAGTGAAATGATACATTCTGAAATAGTTTCTAGAAATAAATACCGAAATTTTAGCAATGCACGCATTTTTATTCATATTATTTTCCTCTTACAATTTAGCAAGAAAACAGGAAAATATTGAGTAGAAAAATATGAAATCAATATAATAAATTGACATCATGTTTGATAAATAAAAGTTTTATGAACAGAATTCGACTATTTTGGACTTGGCTTTATAAATTATACAGTACATATTTTAAGTATATTCATGGAGAACAGCGAATTGTGAAACAAAACCTGAAGGAAGACTTCAGATTGGTGTTGCAAGATTTTGTGGAATAAACTAATATGAGGAAATGCATCATTATCATTCGAAAACAAAAACTTTTCTAAAGAATAGTTTTCTAGCATAAAATACCAATGGGTTTCAAAAAGTAAGATAACAAAAGCTCTTACGGGTGTGCAGATTTTCTGTATAATAGAAAAAAGGACACTGAAGATAAAAAAGATATTCAGAGCTTTCAAACAGTAACGGTTGATGGAGCTGGGTGTCAACTAACAGGATAAACGCTCAGTTAGATGCTGGCTGCGTTGACGGAAACATGCCTTGCAATAAAACAAGTGTCTAAAGATTTTTGCGTTGGGAGGTGTTGGAACAAACCCTCCTTACAGTCACGACCTCGCACCAAGTGATTTCAATCTGTTTGAACCTTAAAAGAAACATTTGGGATGATAGCAGTTTTGAACCCATGCTGCGGTTCAGCAAGCCATCTTGATGTGGTTTCGTTCTTGACAATGATTTCTTCCATGAAGTACTTCCAAGTGTTTTTTTTTTTTTCTTTTTAATGTTCAAAGAGATAGAAATCGCTTGGTGCGAGGGACTGTAAAGAGGATCCATAACCTCTCAACGTAAAAATTTTTTGACAACTCATGTTTCATTGGCAGCTCCATCCACCGGTACCGTTTGAAAGCTCTGATCATCTTCATTAACTTCAAGGTGGTTTTTATTCATGCGGAGAATGCATACACGTCACAGCTCTTGTTACTTAACTTTTTAAAACCCCTTCGCAGATGTACATTTTCTATTTGATATAAAATACTTCCTATCTTTTCCATTAATTTCTTTCTTGCTTTTTTTTTTCTATTTTACGAATATAGTGAAAAGAAATCCCCAATTGAAAAGAAGAAAAAATTTCTGAGAACTAGCACATAAAGCGATTTGAAATGTTTTTGATTGTAATTCAGATAACGTCTGTTAGTCACATTTTTATACTACTTACCCGCAACAGTTTTCAGATTTAAACTATTACAAAACAAAAACCAAAAATTTAGAAAATTTAGTCTTGAAAACACGTAACCTAATGACATTGTCGTACAACAAAACTTTTTTTCAGAGATTCTCTACCATTTAACGTGAGTTTGCCATATAGCACGAAAACACTGATTAGTTCTTCCTACGTTGGAGAAACAAGACTGGTATTTAATACGTGTGCTTTGTATGTTTCTTACTAAGGGACATGAGGTACATTAAAAGTGAAATCAAATGCGTGTTTTCATGATTGCATTTTTGGTTACATTTTCTTACTGAAGATTTAAAATTCTCAGACTTAAATGTTGTGATAGAGAATGCTAAAAAGGATTTTTGGATGAGATGTTAACTAATATTCCCGAAAACACTCCAAATCAGTCGCATACGTGATACGTGAAACTGAAGCGAATAATAAAATGTTCGCCTTGCATACGTTTTAATACTTGGATGATTTAAGACTCTTGCAAGTTGATTACTAGAAAAAGTTTTAATATTCCGCCCAAAAAATATTAAAAGATAAATATTTATGTCGAAGATTGTATCAAAATTTTGCACGATTTAAAACATATGTTGCATAATATAATGGATTGCACAAAACAAGGGCACCCATATAGGGGGCAAGGGGGGGGGACTCGAGCCCCCCCCCCCTTGGAATCAGAACTTTCTTCCTTTAAGTACTATTTTCTTTGCAAAAATGTAAAAACATTTCCTCTCCAGCCATTAATGAATAAGTTATTAAAAATGTCAAATTTTAATGACTCTAATCTGCCTTGAAATCGGTTTCTACGTGCAAAATATCCAACTAAACCACGGGGAAAATATTTGAGTCCCCCCTTTCAACTTTGCATATGGGCGCCCATGGCACAAAATGCTATATTTTGCATCTCTGCACAAAGAAAAGCATTTCAGTCCCCAAGCACCTTTCAAAGTTTCAGTTTTTATGAGAAAACCACCTGCAGAGAATACATTTTATTCTCTTACACTAGCACGTGACTGAATGATTTAAATCCCGCATTTGGTCCATATTTGAATCTATTCGGTTTTTAGCTCTGGTGAAGAAATCTCAAAGCATTCGTCTTTGAGATATTCCCTAACCTCGTTCTAACGTAATCCGATAACATCTCTATCCCATTTTAAAAGGACGGCTGGTGGAAAATGTTCGTAAAAACCCTACAAATGCAGGCATCTTATTTGGATCCCAGATACTAGCACACACTGGTGATAGATGTATTGAATAACTTCATTTTTATTAAAGGGTTGAGGGGTATATGTAGTTTATTGTCCCTTTACTCTGGGTAAAACGTATTATAGGCCCGAAAAGACATCAAATAATAAGATGTTTCAATGAAAGAAATCCTATTATCTCCCTACGATAATGCATAAATTACATGTCTTTTTTGCGATTATTTTGTGGGTAGAAGCTCTTTCGAAATAGATTAGTTTAAGTTAGTATACTTTCAAATTTCACTACCACATTTGAGGCAGTAAGAACCAAAGGGATGTAAGTGGCAAAATTAAAAATTTGGTGATAATCAGCACAAATAGTAAGGGAACCTCTCCTCCGTCTTGGAGCAAGAGATAGTACTAGTAGCCCTGGTAGGTGCCGCTATACAGCATGATTTAGGAAAAAAAAACAATGAAAGCCTCTCTAGGACGTTATCTTTAAACGCGTTTTACTCTTAACTTGAAAATGTCCACTTACATGCCTTTACTTCTCACTGTCTCATTTTATCGAACTCAATAATATATGAGTCGATTCTTTAAGCATATTAATAACATTAAGCATTCAAAACAATCTGAGTCGACGTTCAGCAGTGATGCAATAACAGAAAAATATATTAAAGAAATAAAATGAATTTAATTTTAATACTGAAGCACACCAGATAAGCAAAACCAAATAAGCAAGAATAAACACAAGCCTTTCGTTAAATATATTTCCGTTTCGTTGTTCAAAGGAAGGTAAACCTTTATTCAAAAAATAACTAAAGTCGGATATTAACGGGAGCGGTACAAAGAAGTATCTCGTGAATTCCAGTGAAAATCGATGAGCGAGATTTGTTAGTAACTTTCTCTCGCAAAGCTTTTATCTCTTTCAGTTCACAGCTTTCGCTGTGCCACGGCCGACGCTAATGCTTCCCTTACACTATTCGATGTTTTAGAAAGAATTGTTGAGATGCATGTAGACGGCTTTTGCAGCTCCTGAAAGAAGAGAGCGTTCCAGTTCATAAAAGAGTATTCAGTCCCTCCTCCTTCACAAACGCAAAGTACCGGCACCCCATTTATTACTTCTTTGTGAAAGAAAAGTTAACATTTTAGTTAATAGCGTTCAAATAATTACTGACCAAAACTCAGTGTAGTCAGGACAGAAATTTTGCTAATTAAATGATTCTCAGACGTTGTCGATGTCTTTAATCTCTAATTAGAGGGAAGAAGAAGAATTCAAGATGTACGCAATTTTATAGTAATCCGCTGTTCATGGCCAAAAAGTAAGATGATTCAATGTCTCATGAAGTTCAACAAAGTAAATAATTGTAACAGGCAGCTGTTCAGGCTATTTGCAGCATCTTTTACAAGGAATCAAAAGTTGCAAATGAACACTCAAACGAAACTTAGCAGTCATGGAAAAAATATGAAACTCTTTTTCGTATTTTAAGATTATCAGCACTAAAGACACACAAATGAGTAGATAGTTCGATAATGTAATAAATAAATTTATAATAATAATAAATTTAACCGCAGTTATAAAGCAGCAATTGTTAAATTGATGTTTGTCTTCAAATTATAATGCGCATCATTTTAAAGATTTTCAGTGATAGACTCACCCCTCTTTTTTCATCAGCATCAACATTTAATTTTATTTAATTTGATTTAACCTCTGCTTCTGAATTAAATTGAGGAAAATCCACCACGTCAAGTTAAAAAATTGATATTTTTTCACATAATATCTAAATAACCTGGGATACGATGAAGAGTTTTTTTCACATAAAAGTATGATCCAACCCAAAAAAAACACATTTATGATTTCCCACAATTAAGTGTAATTTTTTTTATGAACTATGAAATTGTTATTTTTTGAATATGGTGTGAATAAATATTATATTTTTTAAATAAAAATTAATTTGTCAAAATATTTGTACACAAAAATTTTGAGCTCCCAATATTCAGTAGTTTTTATGATCTGCTTAAAAGATCATTTTAATCTTGTTTCAGAGACCGCACATCTTTTCTAAACTGTAAAGAGGAAAATAGGCTACTCCGTAAATTAGGAAAATGGTTCAGCTACTCACAACACACACAATTTAATCTCTATGTAAATAATCTCAAGCTGAAAGCACCAGAAGCAAATAGAAAAATAGTTATAAGCATTTTTAAGCAAGTGAGACTTTTTTTTAGCTTTTTTTCATTGTCTTAAATCATCGTGAAAAAATAACGGACGACAAAATAAGCCAAACCAAAATATTTTCATTTCAATAAAAACAGTATTATTTTACTTTTTCAGTCACAAGGATACATGTTCATAAAAACATAAAAACAACTACGCCTCATAAATGCTATTGCAATAATTATTGTTGAACAACTACTAATAGAAAAATATTTATTGACCATTAAAAATGTATTAGTTGAGATATAGACTATATTTGAAAGCATAATTTTGTCAATGTTTCCACTGAATCTTCTCGAAGGCAACACGAGTAAGAATTTAAAAAATAAATAAATAAATAAATAAATAAATAAAACATTAAATGATACCGTAAACGATAACACGTTTGAAAATTGCAATACACTAAAACAAAACCGAAGAAACTTCATTCACTCAACCGTTTATATAACGAACGATCTTGAAAACGAATTCCAACTCTAAATGTACGCAGGAAGTTGAAAATTGGTTGAATTTATGAAGTAAGTTGCTTCACCATCCCTTTGTGTTAGTGGAGACATATATTATGGATGCTACGTGTTTCATGAATTTAAGTGTTTCTATCAATTCAACATTGTCCACCGTTAATCTAAAAGTATTTTAATATTTAATCTCACTATCTCGTTTAGTTGACTTCTATCGTGGTTACAATGAGAGAGGTAGAAGTCATTGAAAAATAATTTCCAGTAAACCTGGTTTTGTGAAAATATCTGCAAAATATCACGACTCCACCATCTTTAACTTCAAGAGCATGATCTGTATTTAATGAAAAGACCCTTTTTATTATAGATCAAAAATCAATATCAATTGAATATTTTTTATTGAACGTTATATGCTACTGATCTAAACATTTTTTTTTTTTTTTTTTTTATGATTTACACCACTCTCATTCTTAATTTGTTTTGGGTTTGCAGAAAGAAAGTCAAGTGCAAGTAAAAATTGTTCTAAATTGAAGGATAGCAGAAAATTCAGGATCCTTGTTCAATCAGCGGAATGGAAGTTGACTTACAATACTATCATTCACAACTAAACAACAATTCTTGTTTTTGGACAATTTTTGTGCATTTTTAGTGGCCAATATATTTTAATTTTTAGCCCAATTAGTATCAAGGAACGCCTCCCCTCTCATATACACACAAATCCATTCGTAACTCTAATTAAAATTTCTAAATTACATCGCGATCATTTTAACCTATTCATATGCTTGCTCACATTCTCCTTTACACAGTATTTTTAACTATAAGGTGAATACAAAGTAACTCAAATATGAATAAAAACAGTAAAAATTTCACGCAAGCATTAGGTGAAAAGACCCTTTAAAACAAAGGTATAACGGAAGATAGCTCATTAAACTTAATATTAACTCTCAAGGTGGAAGCAGAAAAGCAAGAATTTGTAGAATTTGTAAAGCAAGCTGAAACTTCAGTGTGTCAAGAATTTATCGTGACACTTATTACAAATGCTGAGAATTCTAAACTTATGATTTAATTTAAAGAAAAGGCACTTTATGAAAATGAAGTTAATGCTTTGCTCTAATCATAATTTAACCACTACTCTTATTTTTCTAATTCAATTACATAAAGTGTTGTGTTTACTTTCCTTTAAACAAGTATTTAGCTTGGGTAATTACAAATGAGATGGACCAGTCAAATACTAATACGTGTCACTCCTTTGTTTCTTACAAAACTTTCTTTTTTAAATAAATATCGTTGTTGATTTTGGTGGCATATGTTCATAGTTAAAGCTTGGGATCGTTAGAGATCAACAGAGAGTTCGTTCAAGATGAGAGAGTGCAAATGAAAAACGTATGTATAATATCATACTTTTAATTCCGCCATGTACTAAAAACACGATCACTAAGAGATATGATATCGCACCCCGGCAAGGAAAGTGACACAACTCTAAAGTTTGAGAAAGCGTACTAATTATTGATTTAAAATCTACATTTAATGCTTTTTCTTGCACAAAACTAGCAGAAAGTTAGCTTACATAACTGGTGCGTGGTGGCGTTAATATTTAAAAATCTGCAGTCACATATCATAAAATTTTCATACTTTAAAAGAAAAGATTTCAAATTTCAACTGCGTATTACTAATTTAGGCAGCAAAAACTAACCTGTAAACATCACATCATATTTTTTTTGCGTATATTGTAATATTTGAGACTAAATCACTTAAAACTACTATTCCGTACAACCTTGATTTTCTCCAATGCTGTTTTTTTTGAGTTGTGTCTCCTTGCTGGGGGCGATATGACTGTGTGGTGGCAATACGAATAAACTTATTTTCTTTTCCTTTTCTTTCGTGGTGGAATTAAAATTTAAAACTCTGTAGTCAGATATCATTAAAGTTTTATACTTTAAAAGAAAAAATTCAAGTGCGCATTACTAATTTAGGCAGCAAAAACTAACCTGTAAACATCACATCATATTTTTTTACGCGTATATTGTAATATTTGAGACTAAATCACTTAAAACTACTATTCCGTACAACCTTGATTTTTTCCAATGCTGTTTTGTTGAATTGTGTATCCTTGCTGGGGAGCGATATGACTGGTGGCAATACGAATAAACTGTTTTTCTTTCAATTTATCGTGAGCCATTGAAGTATGATACACAAAGACTGCGTATTGCAAGTTATATTTGCATAAATCGTTTGTATATCATGTAATGTTCGTTGATGTCTAAATCGACCGCTGATCACTCTACTAATGGTTATGTTAGTGGTCTACTAATGGTTATGTCCACATCATAATGGTCCGTTAATGGCACGTGGGTACATTAACGGAAGAATGAGCTGTCAAGGCATCTTCCTTGATACCATTATTACACGGGTGAGTGACTCAAGAACAGTAAATCAAGGACATAGAGCGGCTAACTAGTTCTTCCTTTGGTCAAAGGGTCCATGAATTTCGGCTATAAAAGAAACTTGGAAGCAGTAAACTTTAAAATTTTTAAAATAAATGTCAAATAAAGAGTGTAATAAAACATTTTATATTCGGTTGAATTATTAATGTACGACAGAGTTTAATTGTTTATTGGAGTTTTTCTAAATATTCATGAGATATGTTTGAAATTTCATGAAGACATGAATATTTTTTTTCAATTAAACCCTACCTCGTTAAATGGCATATTACAGCTAAAATTATTCATTACGGTGATCTCTGTAATCCACTTTTCTTTAAAGAAGTTACTGAGTTGTGAATTGAATACATAGAACACTTTAAACTATTAGTTAAATACTTTTAAACAAAAAAAAAACACACATTTAAATGGATCCGGAAGTCTTTAAAATTGCTATTACTCCTGAAATTACAAGCAGAAATTTCATAAGTGATTAGGTTTGCGAAGAAAAATGAAGCTTGCTTGTCTGTTCTACTTTGTCGTGACCTTTATTAGAGAATCTCGGAATTTTAGACTTCTACTTTATTTTTTAAAAGTCAAATCTTGTAAGGATAAATATTGACGGTTGTTCTTAATAAAACTTAAGGCTATGCTTAACTCATTAATGTAATTACATCAGCTCTTACGGTTAACTTCCTCGTAACGCCATTAGTTATGAAATAAGTAAATTCATAACGTATGTTACAGGTTTTATAAAACAACATCTCAATTTAATGAAATTTGACTTTTTTGAAGCCAATTATCAACTCATAAAGCTGTCATCAGTAGTTATATTTACAAGGCGAAGTAAACAGACGGCTGCTTCTTCGATTTCACCTTTGTTTCAGGTATTATTTAACGATTATTTTTTCTGCGAAAACGTTTTCAAGTAAGCAATACCAAGAAACTTCTTATGATTTAATCACTACCATGATCAGATTTGAGTATGAATTTGGCAAAAAAGATATAACTTGTCTTGAACACAGTGAAGTCAAAAAAAAAAAAAAAAGAAAGAAACAAAGAAAAAATAGAAGCACCCTTCTATAAAACTCATACATCAGTACAAAAACTACGCTTTGTTCATTACCTATTCCTAAAGGGACTAAGTTTCGTTCCCTTAACACGAAGATCATGAATTCGATCCCCCATGAGCCAGAAAATGTCGCTTTTAAATGACTTTTTTCCTCGACGAAACTTTGATACGAGAATTTCCAAGAACATTATTTAAACTCGTTCAGGATTCTAACCCCCCAATTGTGCTGCTTCATTAAAATCAGAAAAGAAAACGTTTATTTTGGCACTGTGAATCGCAGTATCATCTACATATATAAAAATGAATGTTTGTATGTCATCCATGAGCTCAAAAACTACCCGGTAGATTTGGCTGAAACTTTCACAGTTTGTTATTTTTGGTACAGGGAATGTTTATAGACTAGTTCGAAAAAAATCCGATCGATAGTTCCTTTTTAATTCCAATTTAAGTCACAATCCAATGGATAAATACGAATAAAATTATCGGCTGCCGAAATTAATTCGCGTGAAAGATCTCATTGATAAGAAGTTAGCTGCTGCCATTTTTCTTGAGTTTGAACAAATAAATTCTTTCTTTATTGTTTTATGGCTTTTCATGCAACGGGGGGATTTAAAACTTTTTCTATTTGATATTTTTAGCGATTGATTGATCTTGCAAACTGCGTGAGTACAAAATTTGAGTATAGTCAGGGCTTCACTTGATACCTGGACCGACTATTATGAAAATTTCTATATATATATATATGTATTTTTTCACGGAGAAGGTGCATAATATGCTCATTAAAGCCATTCGCCACCAGGTGGCACTGCAGTGTAGCAACTTCTGCCCCGTTCAACCGATTGTCATGAAAATCAGTATAATGATGTATTTTTTTGTTGGCGTAGCAACGCGCGTCGGGTACAGCTAGAAGATTATATTTCTTAAGGTTTCTTTTTTTCTAAGTGCTTTCTTGATACTTAAACATAAAATTACAAATGCAAGGCATCACCTTGAAGTTGTTTTTTTCAGCGTCATTGGCGAAATTAAGCAAGCAATTCCCATGTTGCTTGTTTTTCAAAAAAATTTCCTTAAAAATCGAATTTGTGAGTTAGACCTCACGCGAGACAATTTAATTGAATCAACTTTCGAACGAGTGTTTATTAGAAAGTGTAACCATGTAGAAAAGTGAAGCAATCGCCCGGTATCTTTCCCACGACAGTAAATTCATCAGGCACGCCAAACACACGTGCCGTTACCATTCATGAGTTGAATCAATGAAAAGGACATTGTCAAGCGTTCGCTCTACCTATAAACGATTCAACTATAGTTAAGTCAACTTGGTTCAGTTTTAACAGCGTCATAGAGCAACTGCTGGAAAAAATTCGGTTTAATACAGCGACGTAGGACATGATTTTTTTTTTTTTTTATGTTCCCTACCAAGTCAGTTGTTCTCTTAATTTCACAACAAATGTTTCATTTATATTCCCTCGCTCAGATGTTTGTACCAGAGTGCTTATGTCACCATTTTACGTTTTCATTTTAAAATCGAGTTCAATATTTACGAAACCTCTACCTCTGTTTAGTATGGAGGGAGTTTTATGTATTCCAAATTTTGATATGGTGGAGCGCATTGAGGAAATTCGGATAAGTATTTATTATTTGATTAATGCTCTTTTTCTTAGAACAATGTTTTGTTAATTTCATACCAGTTGTTGTTTTTCTCTCTTTTCTTAAAAAAAAAATCTCCATCCATCAGCTGCCTGTTTCCGACTGTATTTTGTTTTCTTATCGCTGTATCTGAAACGCACCTGTTCCACAGCCCGATTTAGAAACTTTCTATGTATGCTCAAGATATGGAAAAAAATCTGTTCAATGAAAATCCTGAATATGTCCAACTAATGGCAAGAAAAAGAATTAATGATATTGAATAATGAAATAACGTTTATAACTGCAATTCAAAAACATTTTTATGTGCTGAACATTCACTAGACCTACTATTTAGGAGAAGCACCATCTGCATCTAAAGTATTTTACCTAATTGAATAAACTGCACTTTAAATCATCATGACCTCTCTTTAAAATGCATAATACATTGAATTAAACAGCACTACAGTACACATTTGCTATCATAATTCCATGGCTACAGTCAGTTTCATAGAATTCCAATAGTTTATGTACCTGGATCTACTTCTCATTGAGTCAAAGTTAAGCTATTCTATACATTAAATTTATAATAACTCTTAGTGTACAAATTTATGATAATTTACATATGATTACGCTTACGTTACTAAGCAATCAAAATCATATCCGCAAGATTTATATTGGGCAAAACCTTGAGAGCTTCGTATTGCAATTAGGAGAATCGTACGTTCGAAGAGATATGGGTTAATCGATGTTTTGTGAAATGTATCGATAAATTTGCAATACCTATAATGGGTATTTACAAAACAAAGCCATATAGTCTGTTGTTGGTATTTATAACTGTGTGGGAATGATTTTTGTCATAACATTTGTATTTCATGCCTATACATTTTTTTACCATTCTAGCGACCATTTTCTCCTATTCGACAAGGAATTCAAATTTATTGCTGTTGAAGGTAATGAAAGAATTTTGTAAAGACAGTTGAAAGGGAAAATGTAATTACAAGGAAAAAAAAATTAAAACCAGATCTGGGCATCAATTCTCCGAAGAAAAAACTTTTAAAACGTTATTTGAAAAAAAAAAAAAAAAACAAGATTTTAGTTCACTGGTTTGACTAGCCTAACTAGCGGCAATTTATTACCTTTTAATAACATAATTGCATGAAAGAATTTAAAAATTTTAGTCTTCTTCGCTTTAAGGAAAAATTCATATTCAAAAGTAAAAAAAAAATAAACGACGAATGAATAAACGATTTATAATTATCATTATTTTCCTATAGAACTATATGAGGCCCGTGAAAATCCTACTAAAAGTGAAAAGGGTGCATAAAGAAGGGGTGTATAAGTAAGAGTTCACTGCATTTAGTTTTGTACCTTTACGTTCAAGATTTTTGCTGAAAATAATTCTTTTATCGAAAATATCAGTTATAAAACAGAAATAAACTAAGAAACATACACCAATTTCACATATTTTCATCGTATAAATAAGTTGGATGTATATAGAGATGTCATTTTTACTGTTTTCATTTGGACCACAAAAGATCGAGCTCAACTGAAAGATATATGAATAAAAAATAATCAAGCTTCCCACAGCAAAGTGAACAAGAAACACATCAAAAGCAAACAACAGATAGTTGGTTTAACTGATACAATTGAAGATTGACTTTATCAAAAAAGAAATAAAAAACTTGGAGTAACAACATCTTTATCTTCAAGTACAAACCGAAGAGAAGATGAGCGATAGTCAGTAGCTTCAGAGAGTAAGACACAAAGTGTCCTTTTTTTATTTTTATACCCGTAGCCTTAAGGAATATATATATTTCTCTTCTCTCTTTTAATGGAGGTTACTCAATAGATAAGTGGAAAAGTTTTCTCATCGGTTGGGAAAGAACATTTGATTTTTTTGTGCTATGCTTAGCCAAGGACTGTTTTAGGAGGAGATTGCAGTTACAAGCCAGACAAAGAGATCATTTGTTTTGGGATAAATATGTACAGTGTTAAGGTCTGTGTTGTCTTTGCAATAGAAAAGTTCAACTAGCCAAATTATAAAGTTGAGTTCGTATGCAAATGTTACTTTAAAGCAGTTCATGTTACTTTATTCATGATACTTTAAAGCAGTTTTGACATTAGTATAGTTAAGATAAAAATACAACTTATTAAGATACAGAAAAATACAAATCATTTTTACATACCATTTATGTCAGTTCAAGGGATGTCTATCGCTTCAAATTCAGTAACTTTTTTTTGTGAAAATTGAGTCAGTGGATTTTGCACAAGTTCATAAGACAGATGAGGCAGGGAGAAGCAACGAAATGTTAATGCACAATTTCAAGCTTTGTGTAAAACGCATTTAAAGCTGCCGTCCTAGGTTGGTCTTTCATTGAAATGGTTTTTCTACATCATGCTGTATAACAGTACCTACCAGGGCTACCAGCAAGACCGTAGCCAGCAGGGGGGGGGGGGGTCTGGGGGTCAGACCCCCGACTCCCTCCCAAAATTTTCAAAGTTTTACATGCTATAAAAAAGCCATCAAATTTTCGTTTTTCTGACTTCAACTCGGGAAAAATTCAAGATGTCCTCCACACAATTCCAATATCATCAAAGACCGTCTAAACTTTCGTTTTTAGGGCTTGAATTGAAAAAAAAAATCCAGAGGAGCCCTAGAAAGTTACCAAATAAGGGTCTAACATTACTGAAGATCTTTTAAAAATTGCGTTTTAAAAGCTAATCGCAAAAATTTTTCTGGAGACTGTCCCCCCGCCCCTACCCCCATCCTTCTTCTCGCCATCATTATTAAAGGTTGTCTTAAATTTAGTTTTCAGGGCTTGCATTTCAAACAGTTTCCGTAGAAGAGCTTCCGAAAACTCCTCCCCCTAACATCATTGAAAGTTAAGAAAAATTATGCTTTTGGAGCTTCAATTAGGAAAGATTGCCGGTCCCTTTAACACTACCAAACATGGTCTTACAATCGTGTTTTGAAAATTTCAATTTCAAAAAATTCTTGGGAATTAGCCCCGAATCTCCCTTCTCCCTAACATTAACAAAATCGTCTTTAACTACGTTTCTCCAAGTAAAGGTTGGATCTTTTCACGGTAAAAGAAATAATTTTTTAAAACACAAAATCATAGATTTTCCTTTTTTTTTTTGTTTGCGTCATTGGTTATATTTTTTAAAAGAAAGCGCAACTCATACATAAACAAAATTTAAAAATATATTCTTTTAAAACTTTTTTACAACAGGTACTGATGCTTTAAGCATTATTGGAAATACTTTCACGCTCAAGCTGCCAATCACAATAAAGAGCTTGAACATTTTCGAAATCCTTCATTAAATCTTATCAACACGTGTTAGAAGCCATAAAGCGAAAATGATGGTCATTACAATCATCATTCTACAAGGAAGTTTTTTATCTCTCGTTCAACGCCCTGAAAGGGAGAATTTTATTTTTCCTCACATATAAACGGGTCTAAGTGGCATACAAAAGGAGGAATTCCACATCTGTTGCCTAATGTGAGATTTTTCGCTTGTTCAGGAAAGCAGTGACAGATAAGAGCAATGAAAAGCAAACAATGCTTTGGTCGAAAATTCAGTTTAGAGAGTAAAAGTCGTATGCACCGCTTCAATTCTATAAAAGAGTTACTAAAATGGTGTTTGTTTTTGATGATATACTTCTAGGAAAATATTTTCCCGGTATCGAAACAACATTTTGCTAAACTTTTAATGCCTATTCAAAAGTAAGGCACCAGCCTTTTTGAATGTAAGCGTGTACTTGAATGCGTATTTCGTGTGATTTTTAGTTCATTAAACTTGTTGGGACTGTATGTTTAAAATTAAACTAATGAATCTGAAATGTAGCAAAGTTATAGTTTCGCAATAGTAGGGGAAGAATGGGTGCAGTGAGACGCAAAAATTCAATCACATTTTTTTTTAATGAAAAAACACTGAAATATATTTCTTTTAAATTCTATAATATGTGTTACTATAATAGGCATTATTAAATTTGGTTTAGAAAAATCTACGAGTTCACACAAAAGAAAAATAAAATAAAAACAAGATCCAATTTTGTCTTACTGTTCCCCCTATGAGTGGGAACAGTAAGACACAGTAGAGGAGGGTGGGGCAAGATGAGAAACTTATAACCAAAAAACAGCTGTGGTGGCAAATCAAACTTATAAATAATTCGAAAACTATGTCATTATTATCTCTCAAGAATTATAAAAATATAAAATTTGACTCATTATCATATTTCAAACAGAAGAATTTAGACGCATGTTTTAATTTGATGGGTCAAAATCCCATCTTACCCCACCAGGTGGGGTAAGATGGGAACTTCCTAAGGCGACAACTGATTTACGACCCAGAGGGGAAGATTTGTTTAAAATATCTTCTCCAATGCAACTTGAAATAGGAGTAAATTTCAACTGATTGAACCTCCTTATAGCAAAGTTTTATTTATTAACCCACAAGCGCATGAGCGACTTTTCGTCACAGATAATTACGTCACTTCCGTCAGACAAAAAAGGTAACCGGATCAGAATTTCAAAGCTCTCGCATAAAAAGTTTCATTTCAAAATTCAAAATTTAACATTGAACTAGCTGCTTCGCCCGGCTTTGCACGTTCTACCTCAAAAATAAAAGTTACGTCAAGTGATGCGTGTTTAACAATCAGGAATGAACAAAAAAAAAAAAAAAAAATCAACAAAATTTCCCGGCAGATTGGGGAAAAATAACCAAATAGGAAAAATCTTAAATCCTCCAACTATAGGAAAAGCCTCAAGACAAAAGCTAGAATTTTATTTGTTCATATTCGAAAAACAAAATGACAACAGATATTTCTTCTCAATGATTTTCTTAACGCTACAAATTTTAATAAAAGCATTGTTACGGAAAGTTAAGATGAAGCAGTGAATAACAATTTGAATGGAGGAAAGCCTTCGCAAAAATAGGGATTTAATGTCGAAATCTAAACATTAAAATTAATAGTTATCAACTGATATTCCCGCTAATTAAAATCGGAGAATTATGTAAAATAGCCAAACATGAGGACGGAAAAATTACGAATCTATCGATACCTGGTTCGATGGGCAGTTCACCGGCGTTCGGGAGTAGGAATTTTCACATAGATAGGTTCATGCGCTAGTTTTTAATAATGTAAGATAGATGGCAAAGAGAGAGTTTTTTTAACAGGCATAATTTTAATATATTGTGTTTAACATTTGATTTCTGGAGTCAAATATCAGGATCAACATCTAGCGAGCTTCGATATTTAAATTTGGTGGCTGCATAGGTTGAAAATCTGAATTCACATCGGTGGGCTATGGTAAATGGAAAAAACTCGCTTTGTTTTTCCAAAGAGTGGTTGGTATTTTTTGTTTTGCAGACGAAGCCAAAAATGGGAGTTAGCAGTGAACTACAATAATTAAACTTTTACGAGTCGGGAAAGACCTAAGTGGTCCGCTAACCACAGTTTGGAAAGCCCTGCATTAGACAAATGTTAGAATGATTGTTTTAAGGAAAAAAAACATCATTGGGTGTATTAAGAAAAATAAACTTTCCTCCTATAAGTGCAAGTGTATATTTTATCTTGAAATGTATTTCTTCGGCAAAACAAAAAAGAAATAAACAAAATTCAACAAGTTATTCACTATACTATCATTGACTGTTTATCTTCAAGACAATCAATTCGTATCGATTCTATAACGATACAAAAAAAGGAAATATTTATCTTTTATAATGCAACTAAGTTGGTAATACAATAGCTAAGTTATAATAAACCAAACTGCATAAGAAGAGCTTGTGTCGCTGCTAAGTACAAACATTTTATATCAAAATAATGGATGTTTCAGATAGCGATTAGGAATTCTAAAGAAAATGATTACAAGATACGTGAAGTGTTAATAAGGTATTCGAAAAGTTGTTATCAGCAAGAATACTCCCACCGAAGCAACTACATCTATATCCTCCTTCTTTAAAGAACCTCAAGTCTTTTAAAATCAATATTAAGGCTCAAGGCGCAAGCACGAAATTAAGAGATGGTCGCAGTTGCGAAGTTAGGTGAAGCTTCATTGTTTCTTGGAATTTATAGTGACATTCATTTGAGAGGGTTGTGCTTAGATTTTAATAATGCTTTTTAGAGGAAGAGAACAATTTTATGTTTGAAACCAACGCGTTACGTAAAACTTGGGTCGTGCTGTTAATTATTTTACTCCTGCGTTGAAGGTTGTTTTCCTTTGTTTTATTTATTCCTTGAAATTACGCACTGAATAAAGAACGTTGAAAACGTAAAAGACAAGTAAACGGCTGGAACGGAAAATGTTCAAGTAATTTGGTTATCCATAGCTGCTATAAAAAAATTGTATTTAAGGCAGCATGGGAAAGAATGTTCGCCTATCTTAGTTAAGATATAATAAAATGATAATATAATGATAATAAAATGATAATGATAAGATTTAATAAAGATTTTAAAAAATTAATAAATTTTTCAGTGTATTTTTAGTTTTTATTTCAAGAAGAATTTTTCTATACATTTAAATGCGTTCATTCATGACATAAACTATAATTGAAGTTTCAGTTCTCATACATTGAATCTGAAAAATAAAATTATAAATAAATTATTTTGGCATATTTGGTTACTTTTTAAATTTTAGTTTTCCGACTAAGTTTAAAAAACTTTATATCAGTCCACTAGTGAAGAAATGAAATTGAAAAATAAATATACTTTACAAAATAATATTCAAGACGAGAGCTTTTCGAGATGTACTGTCCTCCTGTATATCAGGGACTCTCAATCTGGGAGGCGTACTTCCTTAGGGAGGCGAAGCCGAATTTCAAGAAGACGTGAATTTATACCAAACATGAAGTTAAAGAGCAAAACTAATTATAATTTACTTAATTTTCAGGTCACATATAAATATTTTTGACATTATTGCGGTTTTTTAAAGTTTTGACTGCAGCGTTTGCCCACATACCCATGTCTGCATTTTTCAGCATTTTCAAGCATAAAGTTAAAATATTGAGCAAAGATAAGACATTAAAAATTACTTTTTTCACAAGTTACAAACTAACATTAAAAAACTTGTCAAAACCAAACAGTGGCAATCCACCTATTTATGTTGGGAAAGAGACTATTATAACATGCCAACCTCAACTTCACCCAAATCCTAGATTACTTCTAATCTATTTATATTTAGTTCTTTCACTCAAAAATGTTTCTTCTTATAAGAATGTGTTCAAAAACAAATTATGTGTAGTAATATTAAATTTTGTTTATGAAATTATCTCTATTGTAATTGATTAACCAGTTTCAGGTTTGAGCTATCCCAACTGGCTTCAGTTTCAAATTTTGATTATACTCTTTTATTGATCACATACTGTGGTCTAGGGAGGGGGGCTGAGCTCACATAAGTGTTCAAAAGAGTGCACAGAGACTGAAATCTTGAAAAGCCTTGCTGTACATGAAGCAGTCTATTCCTCTCAAACTAAGAACTGAAATGATAATTCAATAACAATTCATTAAGATATAAATAGTTATAAAAGTAATTGAATTCTCAAATTTGTAATGATAAGCTCTTATTTTATCAATTTCCGTTTGTTACACATGTGTGTATCAATCATAAATCAGTGTTCGAGTTTCACTATTATTTGCGTTTAAATCAGCAAATGACATGTTTGTTGAAGATTAGTTTGGACATTTTAGTAACAGTGAAGAAAGCATAAAGCATTGAAGAGCTTAGTGGTGGAACACATTAAATGACATTTTCTTGAAAAAAGGATACGTTTGGTCGGATGAACATCTTATCTCTTTTAAGCTAACAAAAATCCGTTCGTTCGGATGAACATCTTATCTTTTTTAAGCTAGCAAAAATCCGTTCGTTCGGATGAGCGTGTTATCTGCTTAAGCTTAAATTTTATTTTTCATCTCTCTCTCACGAACGCTCTCTTTCTAGTCCTTAAAATAAAGTTATTTTCAACGACCAGAAAAGATCGGACAAAGTTGAGTAGGGAATAATCACCGACATCAAGCAAAAAAAAAATTTTGCTAGAAAAATTGACGTTTAAAAACCAAAAAATTAACTTCTTTATATCATCACTACAAAATAGAATAAGACAATATCTTATTCTGATAGCGTGAGGAAAAGTAAAAGGCTTATCCAAGAGCATAAAAGCCAAATTTTCTCACATTTATTCGTATTTGTCACGTTTTATGTTCCACTAAATTCTTTAGTTAGGATTTTCATTAAATTACAAAAAAATGTTACTGGTTTTAAGTCTTCAAAAGTATCTTGTATTTCATCCATAGATATTTCTTCATCATTATGAGTGAACTTACTTCCCGTAATGAGAGGACCTTCTTACACCTTGTAGTCAAAATCTACGGGGTATGTGTATCCCCTCTGTTTAGACACTTATCAACAATACTTTATGTAAAAATTGCTATTGCAGTAGGAACTGTAGGTTAAACTACACATAAAAATGTAACGAGCATTGAAAATACAATGAAAACTATCCTGGAAACACTTCATAAAAAAATCGCCAAATTTTTCGCCAAGTTGGCGATAAAACTTGGCGTCCAAAAGATTGGCGATATATCGCCAAGTGTCCGCCAAATAGTAATACCACCTGAGTTTACATCGAAATTAACAATGATTTCCCACCAAAAAGGGGCAAAAGACCCCCTTTACAAACACCCGAATGCAACCAAAAGAGAAGATGCAGAACAAGACTTCACTAGGAGTCTACGTACCAAATTTCAACTTTCTAGGACTTATTGTTCTTGAGTTATGCGACATACATACGCACATACACACATACATACGTACATACAGACATCACGAGAAAATTCGTTGTAATTAACTCGGGAATCATCATTATGGATATTTCACGTGTCTTTACGTTCTTAGGCACTTATCCACGTGTGGCCGAGTTGAAAAAAAAAAAAACAATATTCATTCGGGGGTGAGTAGAATGGAAAATAAGGTCGATTTTTGAGGAAAATGTTTTCGCTAATACAATACTTCCTTTTTTTTGTAAAAAGAAATAAAAATGTTGATTGATCTTCCTAAAAACATTTCTTGTGAAAATAACAATATGCAAAGTAAAAATATATGCAAAACTAATCGCTGTGATTGAACATGACATGATTAATTTAAAAAAAAGTATAAAAACAGCACTCATATTTCAGTTTTGGAAGAGTGACCCACTTACCTCAGTGGCCCACTTCTCTTAACCAACCCTACAATTAAAAATTTCGGACACAAATTGGGAAAATTAAACATTAAAAGGCCGTCGTATATATTTAAAGAGTTAAAGAAGTTTTTAAAACCATTTCATAAATCATTCATCAGGAGTAAAGAGAAAATAATGGCATAACATTCATCTCTCCGCAAGAAATGGCTTTATTTTTCATTCAGACGGCTGAAAGCAGAAATTGTGTTTTCTTTTTCCAACGTTAATGGACCTAAGTGGCACACAAAAGAAAACATGTCCCATCTGTTTCTTACCATAATTTTCTTGTTCTGTTCGCTAAGTTACTAACAAATGAATGTAACTAAAACCAACTTATGTCTGGTTAATCAAAGCTTCATGTATATTTAAGCGAAATAGTATGTAAGAGGTTTTGTTTTCCCTTCAGCACGAAAGTGACATTCTGGCTGTGTGTCATCAGTTAAAAAGTAATATGAGTTTTACTTCTACCAAACATGCCCTTTTGTTTCAAAAGTAATAATACGGTATGCTAATTAATATCGTACATAATAAAGGAGTTAGTCTGCTGGTGCACACTTTTAAAACAAAAAAGCGGATTGTACAAATTATTTAACAATTGGTTTTTGATCTCAATAGGTTAAGCACATGTAGTAAAACTTTAATACAGTATTTAGCTACTTTAGAGACTTATCAACTCTTGAACGAAAGTATTGCTTCACGAACAAGTTTATGGACCAGGTTTTTCTAGCAAGATGAAAACGATTTAAAATTTCACAATGATTAAAGTCAAGCAATGTAAAAAACTTTAAACTAAAATCTTAAATTATCGAAGTACTTAAGGGAGGAAAATACTTTTATAATGACTTACATTGCCTAAAAATATTATCTCTAAGGCAATTTTAAGCAAAAGCAAAAGTATGGAAAAAAAATATTTCATTTTGTGCCGTAGCTGAAGTAGAGCACAATCTTCATAGAGCACAGTTTATAGAGCACAAACATGCCAGTTTCGTTGCAAACCAAGAGTTTTGGTATTTCAAGGAATCTTTTTTGTGGGAGGATAACTCTTTTTTCAGTGCAAGGTGATAAGGAACACTTTTTCTCAATGTAAAAAAATGAAACTCTATTCTCAAGGCATAAGTTGGGAGTTTTTTTTATAGACAAAACTCATACCAAGAAATATGTCGGAAGTTATCGTAAATAGGTTTGTATCTTTTGTCTTTAAAAAAGGGTTCCTTATAACTTCAAAATACGGCAATGTCATTTGTATGGCAGCTCGTCATGGTGCTATTTTTTTTGGGAGTTCTGAAAGTATTCAGATATACAGGACAGAAAGTGATACTACATTTTAAACCCCTAAAATTATTTTTCTTCATCTGAATAATAGTAACTAAAGTATTCTACGGTGTTATACAAATGACCTTATGTAATGAAATATACAAGGTGCACGAAAAGTCCTTGACACATTTAAAAAATTCATAGAAAACCAACAAATTGTCGTTTGAATTTGCGGTTTGCACCATAATACTTCACAGGTTCAAGAGTTTTTATGACATCGAATAATAATAATTATAATTATAATAATGAAAAGGGGAAAAAAAAGAAGAAAAAATTTATTTCGCAGACAGGGTGTCAGTATATGCTGTGCTTGTAATTCTTCGTTTAGTAATTTTCATTCCTTTTACAAGCATAGCATATACTGACACCCTGGCCTTTTTTCTTCTTCTTTTTTTCCCCTTTTCATTATTATTATTATTAATATTATTATTCGATGTCATAAAAACTCTTAAACCTGTGAAGTATTATGGTGCAAACCGCGAATTCAAACTACAATTTGTTGGTTTTCTATGAATTTTTTAAATGTGTCAAGTACTTTGCGGACACCCTGTATTTCCGGCAAGTGAAACACATCAGGTTTTATGCATGTGACTGTAGGGGAAAATAAAAAGCAGTGCATAGTGAAACGATGAAATATTTACTCTGCTTTCAACGCCACCTATCTGGAAATTTTTTTAACTGTGTAGTGAAACCTGTAGTCTATTCCTCTGAAGAAAAAATTACCTCTGACGATTAAAGCATATGATAATGCGAGCAATTTTCAAAAATTGATACTCAAATTGTAGTTTGAGTATTGTTGTATGTCAAAAATAAGTTTTGTTATTATGAAATGTTAAAGTTCTTGCTTTTATCATTTAAAATATTAATTGTGATCTACTAAAATTCGGTTAGTACTTAATTAGTTAATATTAAACTTATTTGTAATTAAATATTTTTCACAAGTAGTCAACTGCATGCGGTACAAATTGGATGCGGTAAAGTGAAATAGTTTATTTTATGTATTATTTCAATTATTATTTCTTAAATCACTCACACATTCATTTATTAATTCATTCATTTGCATCCCTTCATTTAATATTTTTTTATTCATTCATTCACTTATTTTCTTATTCATACTATTCTCTATTCTATTCACACATTTATTTTTGCTCCTACATTAATTAATTTATTTATTAGTTAGTTAATTTTTTCATTACCCTTTTATTTACTCATTCGTTTGATAAAAAATAATTTTTACAATCGTATAGACAATATTTTGTTAGAAAAATATTTTATTTTTCATTTTGCCCCATAAAAAAACTGAATATTTTCCACTTTTTCTTTTTTTTAAGTTACAAATTTAATACGAAAAATAAAAAATAATATTTCAATGCAAGTTTTATTATAAAATACTTTGATCTCTCTTTGTGTGCTGTAATTTCCAATTTGTTCACTTTGAAATTTCATAATTTTGTCTCAATCAGTTTTTGTAATGCCATTACACGCTATACGCAAATTTTATTTTTTAAATAATGTGTAACGCTTTGAGCCCATATTTGGAGTTAACCTGTTTCTTTTAAGTTTTGTTTTCTTTTTACGTTTTCTTTAACAATATTTTATCTAATCCTTTCAAAGAAGCGTTGAGTAGAGAGAGAATTAAAGTGAATGTAGTCATCGCTAAAGATTAAGATCACTTACATAATTAATGTATAAACTTGTTTCTGGTGCAAAACGCATTTTATTGATGAAAATTGCATTAATGTCACATTGAGTGACATTCAAGGCAAGTTAATGGACTTTGAAATAATCCTAATGGACCTTAAAAGCTCCTTAGAAGCAGACTATAACATATTTCTAGAGATTTTTCAAATTTAGTTGATAAGCACTTTGAGATTTGTGTTTGTAGAGAAAATTAGAGATTTGTATTTGTAGAGAAAATTATTTGAGAAAAAGAACTAACGTAAAGCTTATTCATTCATTAAACTTAATAAGATACTATTGTTCAGAAAAACCAACAGACTTTAAATGCGAATTGACGAGCTCTTCGGCAAACAAAATTTCATATAATATATTTTATATATCCTAAAGGATTTTCAAAATTACGGTTAGTCTTTAAATTTTACACACATTCGCAATTTATTCTTTCAAATCACGAAACTTGTCTAAATCTCCTAGAAACAACAACGAAATATCGCTCATAACTGCCAAAATCATTTGCAATTTTGTATATTAGAACACTTGGTTCCAATACGTTGTCTTCGGTTTTTTCTGTAAATGGGTTTTTGCCACATATGTAAAACGGATGCAGCAAAAACTAAATACAGTCACTCAGTACTTGTGAATGCGTTTTCGTACAACAAAACCTCCAGTTTGGTTAGAACGAATGTTAGTTAATTTCTAAACGCACTAAAAACCTTTTTTAGAAAATGTTAAACAAAGCATTTGGGTCATTAGGGCTGATTAGAAACAAATGTTGTTATCATACAAGTATTGATTTCAAAAACCAAATCAAGGTGAATGATGACTTAGTCTCAGAAGAAACACATTTATAGGTTACCCGCAGATTTTGAGGGTCCAAAGTTGCTAGTTTGGCTCCACAAATGCAATACAGTTTAATTTGGAATTAAATTCTTTTGTTTTCGGTTTTTGCATTTAGTATTGAACAACTTTGGTTAAATGTTATTTTTGTAATTTGTTCTTGCATTTAAACAGTGTACTACTTTTAATTTAAATGCCAAAATATTAGCAATTGCAGTTATTTGAAAGTAAAGCACGGAAAGCTTTTTTTGTAGCTACTCCAACTGTCCCTACGTAAAAATGTAGCTAACTGAAAACCCAAGTTTTAAATGATGTATCTGAAAAAAAAAAGAAAAGAAACAGAGAAAACTATAATTAAGTTGAACACAGAGTAGGGTCTGGTGGGGTAAAGTGGTCATAAAATACAGGTTTTTCAACTTAGGCAAATAATACATACAGGAATTTCTTTTAAAAGTTCAAATTTTTTTGTCGTTATTTTACATCTATATATATATATATATATATATATATATATATATATATATATATATAGAAATGAATGTTTGTCTGTATGCCATCCATGAACTCAAAAACTACCCGGAAGATTTGGCTGAAACTTTCACCGTTTGTTTGTTTTTTTGGTACTGGGAATGTTTATAGACCAGTTCGAAAAAAATCCGATCGATAGTTCCTTTTTTATTCCAATTTAAGTCACAATCCATTGGATAAATACGGATAAAATTATCGGCTGCAGAAATTAATTCGCGTGAAAGATCTCATTGATAAGAAGTTAGCTGTTGCCATTTTTCTTGAGTTTGAACAAATAAATTCTTTCTTTATTGTTTTATGGCTTTTCATGCAACGGGGGGATTTAAAACTTTTTCTATTTGATATTTTTAGCGATTGATTGATCTTGCAAACTGCGTGAGTACAAAATTTGAGTATAGTCACGGTTTCACTTGATACTGGACTGATTATTATGAAAATTGCTATATATATGTATTTTTCCACGGCGAAGGTGCATAATATGCTCATTGAAGCCACTCGCCACCAGGTGGCACTGCAGAGTAGCAACTTCTGCCCCGTTCAACCGATTGTCATGAAAATCAGTATAATGATGTATTTCTTTGTTGGCGTAGCAACGCGCGTCGGGTACAGCTAGTTACATTAATAAAGAACACACTGCACTGAACTTTCTTAAGAAAAAAATGATTTAAGTAGCTTAAAGGCATTTTCTTTTTTAAGTGTGATAATGACCTACGTTGGGGTAAAGTGGTCATAGTTTTAAAAAAATTGATCTAAAACCTTAATAAACAACCGTAATTTTTTTTAAACGCTTTTGATGGTGAACTATAGTGAAAAGTTGGTTCACCAAGAATTTGAATCACATTTTACTCCTGGATTTCATCAATATCATCAGGAAAAGTGTGATAATTGGCAGTTTATTTCTTTAGGAATATATTTAAGATAGCGTCTCAATAATGTCTAAACTACCTAAATTACATAACAAGAAAATATTGTACTCAAATAGAGTTCTAAAAAAATATAGCAAAATTGAAAAACAAAAAGGGAAAACAGGATCAAGCTTTATCTATTTATTCAATACATTCAAAGTATTTCTAGCTCTAAGTTTACATTTTTTACTGACATTTAACAGATGATTTTTTGTAGAGGGGAGGGGGGTTAGCATTAATTATTCTACTAGAATAAATTGAAAACTGGTTGCAGAAAACATTCTATGATTTTTTTTCCCAAATATTATAGGAGTACAATCTTACTTTAATTCAATTAATATGATACATGAAATTCAAACTCAGTTGTATTTAATTCAGTTTACCTTAAAAACATTAAATGATTAGTAAATTTAATCTTTAACTGATATCTGCCTTATAAGTGACTATTAAATGATTTTAGATGAAGAATAGATGTTAAGCTTAACCTCTATGACCACTTTATCCCATCTTACTTAAGTTGTTCTGAAATATTATATAAAATGAATCTAGCTTAGCTGTTTATGCAGGCATGTTCTAGAGACATCCGAAAAGCTGCCTGAACATCCTATCTGCTAAAAATTTTAATAAACAAAATTTTACAAAGAAGTTAAAAGAGGTGTTCAGGTTTTAAAATGTTTCATGTGCCCACAAAATGATTTTTTTCCCGAAATAAAATGCTGCCAGTTTCAAAATTTTGAATTCAGAATATAGTTCCTAATTGATAAAATCAAAAATAAAAAATTTACCCTCATTCTTTCATTTGTTTTGAATATATAGCTCTTTATTTTGATTTATGAACACTTAACCCCATTGACCACTTTCCCCCGCCAACCCTAACTATTCTCAAGCCATTGCAAGAGTAGTCAAAAGAGGGGTAACAATGTCGTGACGGTACATGCCGACAAATTGTATTGTCTAACACGTGTTTTGGAGTTAAAAGCAGACTGTTTCTCAACACGAAAAAGTTATGAACTTTTTGAAGCTAAGAGCAGTCAATAACAATGAATTTTGTATTGTGAAATCCCAATGAATGTGGTATTGTGACTACTAAAATCGATGCAGGGGAAATAAAATGACAATTTCTATAGTAGTAAAATGAAAATGAATATTAAGCAGAGTAACTATAAGTTATAAGTAGAAGAATGATGAATAATACAAAAATTATAGGTACAAATACAGATGTAAAAAAAATAAAACACACCTATAGTCTAAAATAATTAATTATCCAACGTATTGAAGCACTAAACATGCAAATTATTGCAGACACGTGTTTCGGTGTTACAAGGAACATCTTTTTCAATGCAAAGAAGTGTGAGCTTCTGGATAAAAGAGAAGATAGACATAACCTATGTAATTCAAATAAAAAAAACATCACTATCAAAAGACGTATTGCTAATTCTTAGCTAATACCTATGGTCTTAAAATAAGAAAAAAAAAAGTTTTTATTAAATATTTTTCTTTACGAAATGGCTGTATAGCCTTTCAGACAAGTTTTTATACATTTAAAGCACCAAATGAAGCCAAAATCTGCAAAAAAAAAAAAAAAAAAAAAAAAAAATATTCAATTATTTTAAATTGCAATGTGCACTTTATAAATTATCATCTGTTAAAAAGCAGTGACACACAGTACCATGTTTTATAATTTGCAATTGTATTATTTTCGTTCTCCTTCAGTTGAATACAATATTATATCTGGAATGCGTGATTGAAATGACCTTGAAGTCAGAAAATTTTGGTTTTTAACGCTTCGCTTGAAGTGTCGAAATCTTGAAACCTTAATTCGTCGTAATTAAAAGGCATTTTTCGCAATTTAAAACTGATATAGATTATAAAGTTTGCCCTACTGATCAGAAGAAATAAGAAGAGCGAATAAGAAGAGTGCAAGTACAAACACTATTTATAGGGGAACCTGAGATCGAGTTTTGCTTTGAATAAGCAGAAAAGCTTCAACTGAGGTGTTAGCATTACAGCGTTGGAGTGGACGAAAAAGTCATTGCTCAGCGTTTTTTAACTTAGAAATAAATACAGGGTGTCCTGAAAAAGGTTGACGGTTTTCAAAAATTTATAGCAGGAAAACGGTAAATGATAAAAAAAATTATTCTCGCAGAAAATTTATGGGGTGGGTCGTAAATCCCCCCTCCCCCAAATGCCAAATTTTAATTGACATTTTTCCAATAGATGGCGCTGCAGATATTAAGCCCGTAAATCAAAAAAAAAAAAGAAAATTACATCATAGTTTTTCTAAAATAATGAACAAAAGAACAAAACAATATTTTCAAACAATGATCGACCCCTAATGATTGCGATTTCCCATGTCGCAATCGGAGGAAAAATCGGTGAATTCAATTCTTCTTTTTTGACTTAAAGGCTTACTATGTGCAGCGCCATCTATTAACACATTTTTGAACTAAAATTTGGAACTCTGAAGGAAAAAATTTAGCACCCACCACATGAACTTTCTGTAAGAATTTGTTTTTTATAGTTAACCGTTCTCCTGTTATAAATTTTTGAAAACAGTCAGTCGTTTTCAGGACACCCTGCATTTACCATTTATTTGTACCGAAATGATGCAGAAGTAGTATAGAAAAGATGTTACGTAATCAAATGTTGCAAATTTTAGATGAAAATCGATAGTTAATATTCAGTGCAGAAAAGAAAGTAAAACTTCCGAAAGAAATCTTACATCAGAAGTTTCAGCAGCATCAAAAGAAGATCTTTGTACTCTGCCGAGGGCAGGTAAAGGGCAGTAACTGCAAATTTTTCTTTTTTGCATTTTTGTCATCTATTGTACGTTAGCTTTATTGTACAAGCTTGTTTTCTTGGTTTCCGCTGGAAACAAATCACGGAAAAAACATTCGATTCTAGGATTTCCCTGTTGCTAGTATTGGATCCAAAATGCGTTTCTTCAAATATCTGGAAAACTCATTTCTGCATGTACTGCCGTTTGCCTGCACACGGCAGAATTGTATTCTTAATCGCAATAGAGCACTAATTTATGTTCGAATGCCGTTCTTGTACCAACTTGTACAAGCACGGGAGTTATTGAAGAAAGAATTCTTGCGGGTGATGTAATCGGAATTTATCATTTTACATAGCTTTTGGAGGAATTTATTAGCATGGATTAATTTTAAAAAACTGTTCACGTTTTAATTATGCTTCAAACATTTTTTTTCATATTTGTCATCTATTGTACTTTAACTTCAATGTACAAGCTTGTTTGTTTGTTTTCCGTTGAAATTAAAGCACGAATAAAGCGTCGAATTCCAACATTTCCCCCTTTGTTAGCATGGAATGTGAAACACGTTTCTTCAAATATCTCAAAAACTCATTTCTGTATGTACTGTGATTTTCCTTCTCACGGCAGATTAAGTATGAAATTATACTGTTGAAATGTAGTTCTATGTTGTTGCGAAAAAAATATAGAACGTTCGTCAGAAATAAGCGTTAATGCCAACTGAAAATTCTTTTCATTGAATATAATATGTTGTCAGAAGGAAGTGATTCGCTGTGGAAAAGATCCCCTTTAGAAATCAATTTCCAAGTTTTGTTAAAAAATTGTTATTTAAGCACTGAACGCATGTTTTCAAACAATAACAAAATATTGAGACATTTATTTCTCTTTCCAATAAGTTCTGAGCTCCCTTAAACCCCATAATTTAACTTATGCACATGAAAGTGTCAAATACAAATACATATTAGTTAAGTGGTTTAACCCGATCCGAAGCATTTGAGTTAAAAAAAAAAACATGTTTTTATAAGCATAATTTCTTCTCTTATGGTATGAAACTCTCCTAGGGATTTTCAATTGCAGAACCGCGTGTTTAAACGTAACTTTATTTTGCCAATTCATTTTTAAATGAAAGAAAGTGCATCATTCAGCATATACCTCACTATAAATGACAGGATATAAACGAAATATCCACTTTATCATGGAAAATGTTCCCACCGCTTTGTCCACCTTTTTTAGGCTCTGCCATATTTTTACACGCATAATTTCTTCTCTTATGATATGAAACCCTCCTAGGGATTTTCAAATGCAGAACCTCGTGTTTATACGTTACTTTATTGTGCCAATTCATTTTTAAATGAAAAAAAAATGCATCATTTAGCATGCACCTCACTATAAATGACAGGATATAAACGAAATATCCATTTCATCATGGAAAATGTTCCCGCCGCTTTGTCCACAATATCCTTTTTTAGGCTCTGTCATATTTTTATACGCATAATTTCTTCTCTTATGGTATGAAACTGTCCTAGGGATTTTCAATTGCAGAACTTCGTGTTTATACGTTACTTTATTGTGCAAATTCATTTTTAAATGAAAAAAAATGCATCACTTAACATGAAAGTGTCAAATACAAATACGTGTTAGTTAAGTGGTTTAACCAATCCGAAGCATTTGAGTTTTTTTAAAAAAACATGTTTTTTTTTAAATAAGCATAATTAATTCTCTTATGGTATGAAACTCTCATAGGGATTTTCAATTGCATAACCTAGTGTTTAAACGTAACTTTATTATGCCAATTCATTTTTAAATGAAAGAAAGTTCATCATTCAGTATATACCTCACTAGAAATGACAGGATATAAACGAAATATCCATTTCATCATAAAAAATAATCCCGCCGCTTTGTCCACAATATCCTTTTTTAGACTCTGCCATACATGTTGCTATTTTTATCCCAACGATGTTCCTTTACAGCAGGGGAAATCATCAAATTCTTTCGCAGTAATTGATTACTTGCGAGAGCATGTTTCAAGTTTATGTGGATCATGTTCATTATCGCTCTCATTTCTGATCCCGAAGAAATGTGTAGCATTAAAAATAATAAATCCCTGATCGTATAAAAAAGAAGAGATTGTTGTTATTCAATCAGAACGTATATAGTATTTTCTTTAACATTTGTTCTCGGTATTAATTAGAAGATCATGTTTTGGTTTTGGAACAGTTAAACATTACCTAAATTATATTTACTACTAACGGTACACGCACGGCTTTGCGCGTGGAAGAAAATTATAAAGTCATTTGGTTCGCCTGCATATTTACAAGTAATGGATGATGAGTTTCTCGCCAATTTGCTATGTTAATTTGCTCACCCATTTAGTTTGCTCGTCCACGTTATGGTAATTCGCTCGTCCACGTTATGAAAATTTGCTGCGTAAAATGCTCTTAAAATTAGAATAGAAAAAGAACAAAATCGAATTTTCAAAAAATCACTCCATGCTACAAACTAATTTTGTGCCAAATTTCATGAAAATCGACTGAACGGTCTAAGCGCTATGCGCGTCAGAGAGATCCAGACATCCAGACTTTCAGCTTTATTATTAGTACATATCATGTTATTTTGAAGGTATATTTTTGAGTTCTCCATGGCACGACGAATATAAACTTTAAAACTGAAAAATATATTCTTCAGACTGAAAAAAAATGTTTAAGGGGATATTCTAGTTTAGAAATTCAAAAAAAAAAAAAAAAAAAATCGATTTTTTTTTTTTACTTCATATTCTCAGAGTTTAGACCTTTAAGAATAAGTTTCTAAGAAGATTTATGGAAATTCAAATTATTTTTGGAGTTACATTTAATTTTGTTGAAATAAATTCTTTTGCTGAAATGAGACTGCAAACTTTAAAAGCGTTTTTCTTAAAACTAGTTTTTTTTCGATACGGTTTACAAGATATCTCAAGTTCTAATACACCGATTTACTTGAAATTTGGTACAGACTTTCTTAGTACTATCAAAATTGTCCCCACGCAGGAGTTTTTGAAATTTTTGATTTTTATTATTTAAAAAAAATTACTAGTTCAAAAAAGGAGCCGAAAAATGAACTTTTTTTTTCAAAAAGTCGCTATTTTTTTATTTTTTTTTATTTTTAAATCAGCTACGTACAGTCAATTTTACATCCTCTAATAAGAATTAACCTTGATTTCGTTTCAGATTACCTGGAGGATAGGAATCACCTCAACCAGGAGACCTCCCTTTTTTAGAGTCCCCACTTTGCCAGCCTCCTCCTACTACAATTTTAAATTTTTTTTCAACTATTATGCATTTTTATACTTTTAAAGTATTAATAAAGAACTGATAAAAATGGATAGTGAAATAAGCTGCTGGTTTTTTTTTTCCGTTTTTTTTTTCTATTACGCCTGAAAAATCAACTTAAATCAAGCCCCTAGATTAGAATACCCCCTTAAACCAAATCCCCCCCCCATTTATATTTAATTTTTATTTGTGAGAAGATCGTCTTGCTTCAGCGGTGTGTTGAGGAATACCCCACGCACCATTTTCGTTAATTAAGGTTATTTTAAATTTTTACGCTTATATATTGGAGGAAAAGAAATAAGAGTTGCTAAATGCAGCTGAAAAACCAAAGTTATGACGCCCAAAATTGCTGAAAAATTGCAGGTATTTTGAGAAATTTTATGAAAT
The DNA here is from genome assembly GCF_026930045.1 of Uloborus diversus. Classification (NCBI taxonomy): domain Eukaryota; kingdom Metazoa; phylum Arthropoda; class Arachnida; order Araneae; family Uloboridae; genus Uloborus; species Uloborus diversus. The sequence goes on from NC_072740.1 coordinate 14,855,425, forward strand.
TATTTTTAGATTTTGTGCGTCATAACGTTTTATTTATTTTATTTTTTTTTTTTCATTATTGAATCGTACACCGTTCCCCAACCTTGGGTGTAATTTTTTTTTGGGGGGGGGGGAGAGGGAGGGGGACTTTTCTAGATGTTCCAGAGATGTTTTACATTGAAAATGTTCAATATTATTATTATTTTTTTTTTTTTTTTGCCAATATTTTTTCAGAAAAAAATAATATTTCGTTTTTTTTCTCTTTGAATTAAATTTCTTTCAAAATTATTTTAAAAAAATAATGGCACTGCTTAAAATCGAGAATATAAAGACAAAGTCCCAAAGCAAGTGATTGAACGATTCAAAGAATCTTTGACATATGGAATATTTTAAATTGTACGTATTCCATACTTCAATATTACTGGTAGTTAAAGAGGAGGAATGTTTTTAGAAGGAAATAAATATCTCCGAAAAGATATTAAAACAGTTAATTAAAAATTATATTCAAAAAAATATTTAGGCTTTTGTTTGAAAATATTCACTTAAATAAATGGCGCTCATTTCACTCCCACACGCATCTTCAGATCCAAAAATTGTTTAGAGATAAAATAATGCATAATACCAGTTTAAAAAAAGGAATAATATAGGAGAAAAACATTTTAAGTGTTTAAATTTGCAACTTTTAACTTTTTTTTCTAGTTCTTAAATGTGCATTAGTTGTAAAATCCTTGGACGATGGTAAAAAAAAAATTAAGACATTTTCTGGACTCAGAGTTAATTCATATAAGAATTATATCACCTTGAGCATTTGTGTCTACCATTCATTTAGCATGTATGCGCAACCAGAAGTTGCATCAGAAATGTTTTTTGATTAAAACGAGATTTTGCGACATTGTTTACGGCATTGGTTAACCAGTTTTGAATGATAAATAAACTACGCATCGAAAATTGATAAATAAATTTATGATGCAGCTTACAAAAAGTGCATCGGAAACTTCGTAAAAACTAAGAGTAATCCAAAATTTTTTACGACATTGATGAATACATTTTGAGCAGTTTAAAGTCTCTCTTCATAAAACAGTTCATTTTATAATTACGTTGTTTATAAATTTAAAAATGGAACACTTCTCTAGACTTTACGACTTTTGAGGTCATTTAAAAGAAGGAAGCATAAAATAGAGAAATCTTTTCCCACAAAAAGCAATAAAACCTCTAACAATTCCGTCTGACTACTTTTACATAAAATAACGCTTCTTTTTCGTTTCGTTTTATAGCTTTCTTAATGTTTCGGCTAAAATTTACATAGCGCTTTTAAAGTGGAGGTTATTGAGACGAAAGGGTCATGGTGAGATTAGGAAATATCGATACACCATTCCCAAAAAGACTAAATTTAATCTTTTTTGTTCTCTATTATACAGCGTGCCCAATTTTACCTGCAGACCTCTATTATCGTAACCGTAGTCCGAGATGTATACTTTCAGTTGCAAAAATGGTCAAAATGAAGTAAAAGTTAAGGTATTGAATTTTTGAAGCGAAAAAGAGAATTAGTAGAAACATACAAAATCTAGCTTTTTATATAGGCCCTAGGTCCTGTATTTAGGAAAATAATCTACATTAGAAAATTTTCCAACACAAAAAATGTGAACCATTTGTGACCAAAACTTAAGGAGACATTCAAATTCAAAATTTAAGGAACCGTGCAGAAGAGGCGGGTGGAACTTATCGCCTTTTCAGAAGAAGCACAAGTTGTAAAAGAAAAGAAAAACGAAATATTTTGTTTTTATTGCTAATGAAAAATAAATGCAATTGTTATGTTATACACCACGGAAGCTCGTACGATTTGAAAGCTCACACTCTATGCACACATATGTAATTTTAAAACATTGTTAGCCGCTATATTTTCTCCCAAAAGGTGTTTTTTACTGCATATGTGAAGTGGTGTAAGTCACAAAACGCTGCGTTTAATATCTATGTGAATATTGGTCGTAGTCGTACTAACGCCAAACGTACGTGTTTGAGCACAAAATTGTTCATGCTTTTGATTTTAAATGCAATGTATGGGACTTAGGTACCATACGAAAAGAATAGATCTCGTATTTTGTTTTAATAGATTTTATTTCCGTTTAAAACTTTTCATAACTTAACTCTGCATCCTATTTCGACCATTTTTGCAATATGCATCTACGACTAACGGTTGCGGAAATAAAGGTCTTGCAGGTTAAATGGGGACACGATGTACAATCACGCTGTATACACATATAAAGTTGAAATATTTCGCTAAACATAAATTTTTGCGAATATGATGGATTTGCGAAATTCACAAAAATTAAAACCCCTCGAAAATGAGTTCTTTTACAGTATATTCAGTTAAATTTACAGTACAAGAAATCTCAAGATCGTAATAATCCGGTGGAACAAATCGTGCAAAAGCAGTTTCATCCGTCTTAATGAAACTAACAAACAAAAAAGTACTCTTACCCTTTATGGTCAAGTTCTTTACTCTTAGTACTGTACATTTATCTTGAGAAAGCTCGTCAGATAGTGAACGTGAATGGTATAAACATGAAGCACATTGAGAGAGGTAACCAATTAGGACGAAAGGTTTTTATGGCTCCTCTTGCTGTAAAGAAATGGATGTGTGGTTATACAACCGGAAAATATCTCTAACATACTATACGAGGAAAGGAACATACACTAATGGAAAAAACTCTGCGATGAAAGATCAACGTTTAATGACTCAAAACGAAAAAACCGCTTCGTTTTAATTCGTCAGCATTGTTTTTAATGATTGAATAAATTAAAACTATATTTTTGTGACATAACATAATGTTTGGTAGGCAATAATTTGCTTAATCAAGTAAGTTAAGAAAAAAATAATTTCAAAAGGCACATTAGGGCAAAAAGGCATTTTAGTTCGCTATTTTCATGACGTATATTTAAAGAAACATTACTTTGTTCTTATAAAAATTTCAAAACAATTACACGAAAATATCGTAAGAAAATGCAACCAAAAAAGAAAAAAAGAGATATAAATAAGTTGTTTGTAAATTTAATGCCTCTTTTTGTCGTTTTAATTTTTGCTTTTCATTAGGAGAAAATTAGGAGAAGCTGAACAGATTTTTCAGCTTTTTTTAAACTTTACTAATTTGACTTACAAGGAGATGAACTTATCAAAATATAATACAGTATGTAGTTGAAGCTATTTTAAAAAATCACAAAAACAACAAAGCATAAACAACTTGTCATGTTTAAATGTTTAAAAATTGGTCCTTTTTTTGTCTCACACTTCCCTTACTTGAGGGAAGTAAAGGACTCACATGAAAGTGTAACAGGACAAGGGTTGTGAAACTAAATTAATGTAAGTTAAAACTTAAATGTCGAACTTCACTCGTCTATTACCAATAAATATCCCACGACTGCCTTTTCTTTTAAATCTAGAAAACGCTTTGCTTTTATTAAATTGTTACTATCGTCATTTTAAAGAAAACATAATTGTAACAATAAATACAGTTTGATTTTTAAATTTAATTTAACGGATGTAATGGGATGGAAATAATGTTACCACGCTTTACAACTTCAAACAAAATTTCCTCTTAACTTTTTAATTCTGATGTATACTTGACATCACAAGATCTAAAAGCTTTTTATTTTATTTAATTATTCTTTTTTCAAAATTCAAGTGCCTAATTGAGTAAAATAAATGGAATTCTTTGCTCTTCATCAAAAGAAAACATCTGTTCATTTTAATTCAAAGTCAACATAAAGTAAGCTTTGACAAAGCGTAGTTAAATTGTCGAAAACAAGCCTGTTAAATACAGTGTATTATGTTTCACCAAATAAAAGGGATATAACTGTGTGCAACGCAATTAAATCATACCGAAAATAGAAAGACTATAGATATCGTTTCGTTAAAAGTAAAAATACACTATGTTTCAGTTTCAAACTCAGTTTCAAGCATGTTTACTTAAGAGCACAAATTTTAATTAAGGATTAACTCGCCGATATTTGCTTAAGTAAAGTAAATAGAGTACAATGAGTGCGAGTTTAATGTCTAAATTACCTTCGCTGCGTTAGTGACAAACTAAAATAATGAATGTATAAGTAAAAATTCAACTGATGTGAAAAATATATAAGCTAAAAATAGAGTAAAATCGAAGACAAAACAAAATCGATGGAACTATTGCATAAAAGTTGCAGTTGCACATACAAGCAATAAATATAAACTTACATGGACAAATGCGACGTTGTTTGGAGAAAATATATAAACAATATTGTATTAGTCAGACTTGTTATCGACAACGCTTGACTTGAAATCCTAAGATTTCAATCATTCCATTGCCAGTGGAGTAGTCTCAACTCTGAAAGCGATAACGCTTAGGGGTAGATTTGGCATGTTTTCTTACTCCAATTCGGTTGCTAATGGTATTGTTCTATAATTTCTCTCATTCAACGCATATAAAAACGAGACAACCAACTCTTTGGAGGTATGGAAGTTCAAAACAATTCAAATGTATTGACCACACTATATCACCAAAAGTATTGAAACACTATCAAAAATTCATTTTTACGGATTACTAGAGAAATAAGAGACTTATTGTTCTGTAACTTTTGTAACATAAAAGGTATGGTTCAACTGTCATTTCCAAATGAAAAATAAATCGTCCAAGTTTTTAGGGAGGCAGCAACAAATTGAAAAAAAAGGGGGAGGGGGTTACTATCCATCATCGTAAATGATGAGAATAAGCTATAACTTTCAGAAATAAGTTTACGAGCTAAGTAGAATTTATTTTAATATTTTCGCGAAAGTATCACTTTTATTCGCGTAGATAAAAGCATTTCTATTAAAATACCAATTTCACTCACCGGTTTTAAGCTGCACCTGTAACACGCAGAGTTTTCCATCAAGCTTTAAAGGACTTTCAGAAAGTTGACAGCATATAAGGAAAGTATAATACCGAAATTTGAAATTAAAATATTGAAAATTGGAAGAAATGTAAAAGTTTAAAGCAATTAATTTTTTACTGCACATAGGTGAAAGATAGCAATTTATAACCTTCATTGTTTAAAACCCAAGTAGATCCTCCAACTCATAACTGAATTTCCAGTTCAATATCTTAAAAGTTTAGAAATAAATCAGCGATCTTTAATGGAGCCGAATTTCAATAATTCTAGGATAGGCAACGAATCTTGAGGGATTGTTCACGACAATCTGTTTTTATCATGAATCACACTGCACGATTGCACGCAAGTATTGTACATTTTTGAACTTCCCCTTTCAAATGTTGGCCTATACATGAATTATTGCAATTTGGTTCATTTTATCGCCCCCTTTTTTTCATTTTTAATACTTTAATTCTGTACCCCAGAGTAACTATTTTGGCAATTTGGAAGTATGCATCTATGATTAGTGCTTGCAAAAATAGAACTCTTGCAGGTTGAACGGGGACACGTTGTATAAACTATAAGTTAAGATATAGTATAACACAGATAAATAAATATTGTTGTGCAGGGTAAAAGACAAAAGAGTCGGAAAAGTAAAATTATTCTTTTCACGCAAAGCAGGTAAAACGAAATGCAGTTCAGAAACGCATAAAAAATTTCAGTTGAAAACGAGAATCGCATTTTGAAAACATTTTGCAGCTTTTGAAAGTATATTTTGTTTCTTATTTTCTTAGAAGAAATTATTTCTTTAAACATACAGCAGTGAGCTTTCCATGACAAAGTTATTAAAGCTTCAAGAGTAATCATACGCAGAAAATACAAGCAAAATTTGAAAATCCCTATTTTGAAAGGGCATTAATGACTCTAACAACTATATCCTGGAGCATCCGACAGAAAAATTAAATGCAATATATTTTCTCCTAGCTTTTTCAATGCCGTGCTTTCAATTTACTTACCCAAGACACCATTTTTCTAAAGAAGATTAAAAAAGGATGCAAATATCGCATGATAAAGTTAAAAGATTTTATTAAATACATTAGAGAATTTAAATTTAAAATAGTTTATCTAAAGTCTTATTCTCATTTAAATCTTCTCTCTCTTTCAGTTATTCCGCTTATCTTGTTTATTTATCCAAAAAGTAAATTTCTTCGAGTCAATTTAAATACCACTACGCATTTCGTTTTTATCTCAGGACCTTCTTCAATAAATAAAGCTTGTAGTTGCATTAATCTAAAAAAAATATTTTCACTACTCAGAAATTTCGTAATTATTATGGAAATACATTTTTGAATCCCTTTTCATTTTTATATCCTAGGGTTGTTTTATGGTATAGATTTTTAAAACATTAGGTTTATAAATAAATATAATTAATATATTTCTATAAGGGGACCGAAAAGTAATCAAGTTTTTTTTTTCAAATAAATGAATTTTTGAAAGATTCTAATTTTTAATCACTGTTTTAATTACCCTTGTTATCATATCGACAGAAAGTAATTAGTATTTGGGCAAAATATCTGGCGATTACATTTTGGATATAAGACAAATTTTCAAGTTTATGTCACATATAGAACGAAAAAAAGAGAAATCGGATGGTGCAATGTCAGGTGAGTATGGTGGATGAAGCATCCCATTGCAGCTTTTTTTTTTTTTAAGGTTTTGCTTTGAGCAGGCATTATTATGCTTCAGGATCATTCCTTTTCTGCTGATAATAGTAGAAATATTTTTGGCAGAAATTACCACAGCGGATTTCCCTTCCTTCCGATCGCTAAAACACCTTCTGTGAGACAAAAACTTGAAAATGTGGCTTGCACCCTGAATGCCATTTCCTGGCATTTTGCTCGAAAAATCAACTGATTTTTATCTATCCAGGGTTGAAAATCTGCATACTAGATGGTAAAGAGCAGTTGATTACGAAGGTAAGTAACATCGTTGATTAAAAATAAAAATTTTAACTTGCTTTGTTTGCAAAAAAAATCTACCATTACTTTCCGTTCACCCTAATACGTTAAAATTTCATTCCGTGTTTGTTTGTAACGATTACATAAACATGAAAAACGGTCTGATTATTCCATTTATATCGCTATATCGTCACCAAGACAATGATATCTACATGATAAATAGCAATTAAACTTTTCATAAATATTTTTACAAAGTGCAAGCGTCAATTTCAATTAAGCGTCAATTTTGTTGCTTTATTACGCATTGCTTTAGTTAGTGAATAGAATCCCGAGATATAGACCCAGTAGCTCAATTGGTAAGAGAGTTCTGTTAATAAGGCGAAGGGATTGATCCTGTCATGTGTCAGAAAATAATTTTCGAATGACTAATTTGCCTCATCTGAATCCTGATGAATTTCCACGAATATATAATCTTAACTTATTGGGGGTAGGAATTTAAAGCAGTTATGCTGTTGCATTGAAATCAGAAAATAACCATGTATTTTAACACAGAAAAGCGCAGTATCATATATAAATATTATTTCGCAAAGGCATTTTTTGTGGGTACGCCTTAACTTCCTCAATATTTCGTCAAATCTCAAAAGTAACTAAACCTTTAAAAACCGCTTTCAGAGAAAAACAAATTTTTGCTGTTACTCAAATTAAAATGCCGGGTTTTTGAATTCCTTCCGGCGAGCACGGATGCTTCGCCGCTATATAGACTAATAAAGCTAAATGAGTGAATGATTAAACTCAACGAGACGAAAAAGGTAAACTTTTCATCCAAAATTAGGACCAAAAGATGTTTTTTTTTTAAACTTCCGACGAAGTTATATTCAAATGAACTAAAAAGATTCAAAAATGAGTTGTAAATGCTCAAAGGTACCTAGGAGGAGTAATAATTCATTTGATTTCATTATATTCAAAACTGTTGCGAAATCATTGGTTTTCTTCGACATTGAATAGGATTTATGTTAGCAATAACCGCTCTGTTTTTACATCTGTTCTTTTAAACGATCTCGCTTCGCACTGTCTTTTGTCATTTCTCATATAATAAGAGACATAAATTAAACATCTAGACATTATATATCTAGTTTTACTCATCCATGAAAAGCGAATAAGAAAAACTGGACGTAGTTAAGGCATATGAGGTAGTGAGAAACAAAGGAATGCAAGTGGCAAAATAAAAAATTTGGAGATAACCAGTACAAATGGTAGGTGAACCCCTCCTCTGTCTTGGGGCAAGATATAGTACTACGTAGTAGCTCTGGTAAGTGCTGCTGTATAGCATGATTTAGAAAAAAAATTCAAAGAAAGACTACCTAGGACATAATCTTTATACGCGATTTACTCGAAACTTGAAAATGTCCACTTACATCCCTTTGCTTCTCACTGCCTCATATGTACTCTGGTTTTGAGCAATTTTCTAGTAGTTTTCCCTAAACTCCTGAATCGTAGCTTAAGTAGCGACACGTTTGCCATCGGCTAAACGATGCTTTCTTCTATGTCTGCTATGGTGAAGTAGCGTGTTTTCCTACTTGATTGGGGTTCCTTATTAACTCCATGTTAATCAGCAATCAAGAAACACCACGTTCAAGTAGCAAAACACGCTACTTCACCATAGCAGACGTAGAAGAAATCATCGTTTAGCCCCAAGATGGCGGACGTGTCGCTGCTTAAGCTACGATCTAGATGGCTTTAGTTTTTCCTATCTCCAGTTTTACTTATTTACTAACAAAACGCTTTTAGAACTCCCTACACATTAGTTTGCAATATATATTGCACGTTTGTGGCTATTGGTTAATTAATAGCACGATGAATATTATTTTGTATACATTATTCGGGGGAGTACCCTAGCATGGGTGACATCCCCCCCCCCCTCGCCGGGAAAAACTTTAAACTTGTTGTCTTAAAAATGCATTTTAGCTTTATATTTTTCAAAAACTTGCGATTTCACTTTGGGTGTCACCCTCCAGACGGATAACATCCGGGGCAGACCGCCCCTCCCCCTCCCCCTCCCCCCACGTAGCGACACCACTGCATTAGTGCATAATCTTCTTTTCTAGCTCACTGAATTAACAAGAACTAAAAATAACTATTTAACAGTATTCATTTGATAATGAGATGAATATTTATAAGTAAAAAGTAACTCTTTATTAACAACTCGTTGTATTTCTAAACACCGTTAGAAACAGCTTTTAATCTTTGTAGCAGTACGCGAACTCAAAAAGTCACACTACAAAAAGGTACATGGTCGTAAAGACATGCTCTTCATCCCAACAAAAATACCCGATATCCCTAATGGAACTTTTTACACAATGCAGAAAAAGAAGGAAAAATCAATCATTCCGTTACTCCGTCTTTTTAAAATTTTACTTCATTAACATTAACTTACAAGAAGAGTGAAACGTCCATTTGCAAAGCAATAAATGAAAAAGTTTTTTGAAGTTTCTTCTTTCGTGTCCTCCTCCTTTTCTTCGGAAAACGAAGAGTCGGAAGCGATGCAAAACTTGAATTAAGTATAGTTTAAGTATAGTTAAGTAAGTTAGGAGCTTGTATTTTTTCCGATAGGAAAGATCTTCGTCTGTAATCGCTGATATGGTTAGAATTTGTTTGCTTTACCTAAAAAAACATTTGAATAGATTCAATTAGATTGGGATGTGGTAAAGGGTATGTTACATTTTTATAGGTTAAACGTAATTACCATGATTTTCTACTCTGAACAAACTGTACATGCACTCATGACGCTGGGTAATTAAATAGCATGTTTGATTAGTAAAGTTACTTGTTACTACTAGAGTATTTTTTTAAATGACTTTACTATATTTACTATTTAGCGGAAATGTGCTGTTACTGTATATATATATATATATATATATATATATATATATATATTGTTTTCTTCTTTTTAAGAGAAAGAAAGAAAGAAATGTTTGTTTTACAGATAAGTCAACAAACTTCTCGCAAAACCTATTGGCAAAATTATCTTTTCTCAAACACGACCAAAAGCATCTCCATTTTATTGTTTTGCAAAACTGATAGTTTGCATGAATTGGCGATTAATAGAACTAAGCGCTGCATATATACATATACATTGTTTTTCTTTCACATATTTTACTTGGCAGGCCAAAACATGTTAGCGTTCCTGTTTTGGACAACTTCCCCTAATTTTCAAATGCTTCCCTATTCCACAATTTAAAACTAATATAAATGACATCACTTGTGTTCATGATTGTTGTTCATCATTTACTTTCGGTTGACTTTAGAACTTTGAAGGTATATTTCCAAAAACGGATAAGCTAAGCTGGAAGTAAATGAAACTTGAATTACAAATATATTGCTCGATTTAAGCGGGGATTTCTTCTGAAAAGCGAGTTATGATCCCCATAGACAAACTACTATACCAATCAAATATTTCTGATTTCCTCGTTAAATCCGGACTCTCGTTAAACCAGGGCTCATTTGACGAGAGCCCTGGTTCTCGTTAAACGAGCGGGGTTAGACTGCGATTTCAAAGAAAAAAAGGAAGAAAGTTATAGATCTTCAAATAATTTAAAATTGTTTATCAAATACAGGTAACAAAAAAAATTCCAAGTGACAAAATTGTGATGCGTTATTGCATGCAAAAAACAGAACTGAAGATACTTATAAAGACTGCAGAGAGTACGTAGAATGGGTAGTGATAGTTCTTGGTGAAGTTCCCCTAGAGGGATATATTTTCAGCTACCTGGTTTAACATTTGGATGGCTAAATAAATTCGCACTACGTACGCATATAGGACTAAGGGTTACAAGAATACTAGTCCTTCTGGTTAAACGTGGGCCCGCTGTTTATTTTAATGCCAATTTGTGTAATAACTGAGTCACCTTCAGGATATCTTTGAAATTTTAATTGTAATCATAACACAAATGTTTATAACACCATCCTTGACTTATAAAAGCCCTTTTTGATATATAAGACTCTCGGAGCCACAGTGGGTTAAGTCCATTTCGTCTTAATCCGCTTCAGCTCTGAACGCCTCATTTATGAACGTAACATTTGATTGCCGAAGTCTACTACGTTCTGAGCGAAAGTGAATCAAGTTGTAATGGACCTGTCAACCTAAGTTCTGAATGCTTCATAGGATTTAATAACAACTTCTTTACATTTTTTTTTAAATTCTCAATCCGAATCCTTTTGGTAAAAAAGTTTATTATAACCTGCTAGTCCCATTTCGATTCGGTCTACTTTAGGGTAAACTATATGTTAAACAAAAGTACAGACACTTTTCCGACTGCTCGTTCATTTATATTGCATATTACAATAACAGAATATCAGGGTACTGTCATTAAAGTGGAGTAAGGAAGCTGATCTGAGTGGCGAATATTATGCTGGAATCTCACCCGCCCACTCTCGAATTATGATGAGGGCGTCTGGATTTGGTCTACTTAAAGTGACCATATCCATAAGTAAGGTAAATGCTATGTAACGTAAATGAGAATTGTGTAGTGTTCACTGCGCAACTCTTATTTATGGTAGAAATGGAAAAGGACTAATCAGAAATATTAGCTACTTACGAGTTTCCCCCTTACAATTTGGCGGGGATAAAAAATGCTTTTTTTCTTTACTCGAAGAAAGAGAAAAACTTTATTCGCATAAATAGCATTTCCTTCCTCCGCTACACCCAGAAATTATAGAAACGAAATGGAGAGAAAGAGAGAGAGAGAGTGTGTATGTTCCTAATATCGCCCACATAAGAATTGGAAAAGTCAGTGAAATAATTTAAGAACAAATACTACTCTATTTTTGCAAGCATTTTCATACATTTTTAAAACATGTGATGGGCTATCAAACTATGACCTTTGAAAATACAAAACCTTTAGCCTTTTATTTCTTTTTGATCTGTTATGTTAGTCACATGAATAAAATACTTCACAAAGCCACAATGTACATCATCATCGTCCCTACTACTGTTGCTTTCATCCGTTCTCGTGGATATCGTCGTAAGCCGATCGGGATGAATTAGAAACACTCTTTCTCGTGTTTCATTTCCTTTTACTTTGATCTGCTTGTGGTTTTCAAAAAGAAGCTATCTTGCCTTTTACTCTTTTTTTTTCTCTTTTTTTTCTTGGAACGAATTTAATATAGAACTGGTGACAACAACTGCTAGGGGTTTGATGCAGAATGTAATGAAAGGGCTGATATTAGTTGATATTACTACGCTCTGACCTCGGTGATTTTGCTGAAGAGTTTGCAAAATGTGTTCTGGCCGTTGTTCCTCCTTTATGTGTATTTTATCAAACACAACCTTCTCTAAATATATTGCAAAATACAATCCTAAATTATAATAAGGTAAGAACAAGTTGCTAACCTGTTAGGCTTGTTTTCTATTGATTCTTCGCAATGAAATAAATAAATTCAGTGGGTGTTGATCAATATGCACGTAAGGAAGACAGCACATGCATTTCAATAACTTACACTTAACTATTTACATCATACTACATATTTACCACCAAACTTACGTCACCTTTTCATCAAAACGCTTCGCGCCGACTCTGACAGTTCAGTTTGTTATTGTTCTCAAAGTCTCTGGCGACGAGAGTTCGTTTCTCGGAGTGTATTTCGCACGCCCTCTGCCGCCGTCGTAATAGTATTGCCTACTCGGCGATAATTGAAGCACTTTTGGTGTGCGATATTAGAAACAACCCACCAAGTTTACATGGCGGTCTTTACTGCCAGATTCGCACTGTAAACCCAAACTCACTACAATACTTAATCTGTAGTTTTACACATCGTTAGTGAAACAGTGCAGCATTACTAATTACTATAATGTGTATTCTCAATAAATGGAGTGTTTTTGTAAACCATCTCACTAGAAAATTTAAAAACATTCACTGCACAAAAAAGAGACGCGCTTGTGTTTTACAGTTGTCTGATGGTATATATGTCTCATGGTCTATGTCTCAAAAATAGTCATTAGGAAATTATAGTGGGTGATATTAGGAACATAGGTGACATTTGAGCCCCTTACCTTAACCCCAAATAAGAGTTTCAGTCAAAGAACGTACTCTTAAACATGAATTGAAAATATACAATGATATGGAATGCGTAATCATTGTAAAACAATTAAAGAAAAAATTAATTATGAAATGGTAAAGCTATGCATTACAGGTAAACACCTAAATATAAAAGCCTAGTGTACCCCGTCAGGTTTTTGTTTGCTTTTCCGGTCTTGTCGGACCCCGACAAGACCGGAAAAGTAAACAAAAACCTAGTCGGGCCATATTTTTGTTTTAGACATAATGAAAACTATTTGCTATGAAATTCTGTGGAAAAGTCTTCCGTCCACTGTCACTATTTTGTTTTTTAGGAGTTAAAATTTGTCGTAGAAACGGCTTTACTATTGCAAATTAGATGTTTCTTGTTCTTTCCTTGTGTAGATTCTTCTGAGACTGTCAAATCTTTTCCCAGAATATAATTATATGATATTCTGAAAAAATTCCAAGCCATAACAGTGGATAAAAGTTTTTACTGCCAAAAGAAAACTTGTGAAAGTTACAAAACGTACGAATCCAAATGAAAATGCTATAGTCTTGTTTCGTAGTATTTTTACAGAGTTTATGTGTAAAGGGAGATCTGCAAATCTGAATGCTATAAAAATGCACGTTTCTAGAAAAAAAAAATGGCCAAGGCGTCCTATTATTGGTCTGCCAAATCTGCATTTACCACGGTGACCATCAAAGTCATTTCAAGAGCTAAGTTGTAAAGCTATAGCACTAGGAGTGCAGGTACCTGCTGAGGAGACGACAAGTGCAGTTGACATAAGCCTAAGTACTACAGAAAACAGTGATACTCATTCAAAAATGGGAAAAACAAGTTTCCTTATGAAGCAGATCGATGAAAATAAGGAAAAAAATATTTCTTCGAATAATCTTACTGTTACTGTGAAACATATTCCTTAAGAGGCTCTTGAAATTTTTGTAACTAGAAAAAGACTTTATTAGGAGGCAATGGGAAGAAATTAAAATGATTGATAATAAAAACATTGTAGGCAACCCTTGGTACTCTGTTCCAGAAAATGTTTTACAAGAATATTACCCGGATGAGGAATCAACACGAGTAACAGAAACTTCCTCTGAAAATCGAATTCAAGTACTTCTCGGCCACAATGTGATTGAACTGCATAAATAGAAAGAACAGGTTTTAGAAACGTGTTCAGCGGAAGAAAAGCAAAATATAGTACTGATATTGAAGTAAGACTGTGATGGGTAACAGCAGACACAGTATAAGCAAAAATTTAAAAAAAAAACACCAAAAACCATGCAATTATTTCCAGAGTTCGCTTATTTACAAGAGACACTTAGAAAATGTAATTTCTACATATGCAGTAGACCCAGACAGCTCTGAAATACAAAGCCGTTTTTCCTAGAAGCGGTAAATATACGGATATCAAGCATGCAGTAATTAATCCCAGATGAGCATGAGCAATCAGTTAATTGTGGTAAGTGTATAGAAGAGAACAGCGACAATTTTTTTCAAAGAAATATTGATTTTTCCAAGTAAACATCTTATTGTGATTGTGTAGTATGTTTAACTGCATAATATGACAAAAAATTTGTTCGAATGTTTTTTTTTTTTTTTTTTTTTTTTGCGAATACTCCTATGTGCACCGACCCTTTCTCGAAGCCCTTTTCGCGTATACGTTCGTAACTAGATAAAAAAATAAATTTCAAGCACTCCATTACTCTCAATCATACATTATTTTGTATGTAACATGTTACAGTGAAAGACTGAAGCTGGAGAGTGTCGACTCTCACCGAAGAGGCGCGTCATTCCATCCTGTCCCACCCGTCTGTACCTTAAGGGACCGGAAATCCAGGTCTGAGAATCCCTGGAGGATATCCAGGATGACCTGACACTCCAAAAACCATCAATTGTCATCCACCGCAGGCGTCATTGAGCCACGCAGGTGGCGAACGAGGGTTGGCGTGCGAAACGAGCTGGGAGCGGAGCCGCCAAGTATATAGATCTATTATTATTTTAGATGATTCGGTAGTAAGACTGATTATGAGGAATGGTATTAAAGTCTAACTGTTTTGCATAAAAAATACAAGGTAAAAATGACGCTCTTAGATAAGATCGAAAAAAATGAGACAGTTTTCAAACATGTTGTTTATTTACTGCATCATTACGAATTACTTCTTTATAGTTATGTCTACGATAACTCCTCAAACCATGCCCCCGAAAAAAATAGTTTGGCGTCTTAACCACAGTATATGTTTCAAAACAGGATTCCAAAGAATTAAAAGTACAATGATTATACTGAAGGCAAAAATTTATAATTTTTTCTCAAACATTTAAAATATTGGATAAAAGTTTAAATTATTGCAAAAAAATTCCTTATTTTGTGTATTAAAAATTATTTTATGAATGTAAGAGAAAATGTATTAATACACATTTTCTATGCAAGTCATGAATGTGCTGTTTACGTGTTTGCTATTTGCGCATGTACAAGTATACTAAAATCAAGTATTTGCTGACTGGAAAAATCATAGTTTAAGCCGTTTAAAAAGAAAGCTGAATTCGGAAAAATATTCCCTATTTTAGTAAATCATCTTTTGTTGTCTCCCTTAGTACATTAAAAGACAACCTTCTTTTGCTCCAAATTCCATGGAACTTCACTTTTTTTTCTCTCATTATTATGCATTTTTGTTTCTGTGTTTAAAAAAAGGCAGAAGCATCGTCTTTTAAAAACTCAGACGTGGGGATTACCAAGAAAAATTCCCTCTGACCTCCCACCTTAATGATGCCGTTGAAAATAAATGTTTTGCATTAAAGAACAAATGTTTTGGGTTAAAAAATAAATGGCTTTGAAATTCCGATGCAAATTTATGGTTAGATCTTTTTTTAATTCAGGATTTTTTTCTCGTTTTGCTGAACTAGGAAATAAGCCCACTCATTATTTTGCTTGAAAGCATTTAAACAAAATGTAAAATACAGTAAAAAGGTTTGGCTTCGTCAAGGCAACGAGCGGCATATGTTATGTATCCTGCTATTTGTCCTTTGATAGACGATATGTCCTTTGAAAGACGATGTGTTCTTTGAGATTGCTTTACTTGAATAAATATTACTTTAAAATCCTTAAAAAAAACTCAATGCATCTAAAACAAATTTCTAGGCAGCGTAAGAGAGTTTAATAATTGTTTAGAAAACATTTAAGAAGGTTAGCATTTAAACGAGTTATTTTTGTAATGAAAACAATCGTCAAGATCCACTGAAACTGTCAGATGTTACTCAAAATGAGTCTTCCCTTCAGAGTCAGTACGAAATATGTATACACATTTTAAAGAACGAAAGATATTATGTGTTTATTTTACATTTAAATACTGGCTACTTATGTTCTACAAACTACAGTTCAGCACATGGTTACTTTAAATGTAAAAAATATTGACCGTTGGTGGCTAGATACATAACAGAATGACGAGCGATTGGCGAAACAATGTAACATTAACTGACGTAGTTGCTGCGACCTAGCGTCGTGCAGTGGAGTATTTGACTGAAAATCCTGGCCAAAACTAGTTTGAAATTTTCACTCTTCGGAAGGCGACACCACTGTGTGCGTTTGTGCGCTGTACGGCGAAGCTATCCCACTTATAGACACGAAACTTGGTATACAAGTTATCTGAAAGGTCTGACAGTTACAGTTTGAAACTCGATTTTTTAAATTTAAATTAGAAAATTAAATATTTAATATTTTATCCACGGTTTAGACTTTTGCATGTTTACGACCATAAAAAGATCCTAGTAAACGTAGGGAAAAAAAAAAACCCAATGCATCACTAGATAGGAAAAATAATTTTCTTCAAGAATATGATTTGTTTGAAATTCTAACGTAATTAACCGAATTTCTAGGAATTTACAAAGGGAGATCACTTTTTCGCCTTTTTTTCAGTTATTCAATCAATCTATACATATAATAAAATAAGATGTTTGTGTGTGTGTGTGTGGCGCGCTTTCCGGGAAAACGGTAAGGCCTAGAAAGATGAAATTTAGTATACAGGTACAGTTTCTGCCGAAGAAGTGCACCTTGGCCTTCGATTTTTGATGTTTTAATTAGAAAAAAAGTTATTTAATGTTTTATGTGTTGTTTTGCACTTTTTAGTACTTTTTACCTCACAGACCCTGAACCAATCGCACCACACAAATATTTTTGTACTATAGTGTTGGAAATTTAATTTTAAATATGATGAATGAAAAAATTTTGAAGATAGAGCAATTTTTGTATTTTTTATGAATTTTTGAAAAAACCTGCAATTTGCATTTTTTCCTGGATTTTACATTTTTCTAATATCATCCTGCGAGAAGTATCAAAACCTCATTTCTAAAATTTAAGTTGGTAATAGTAAAAACATTTCGCCCTCTTCAAAAGAAAAAAGTTCTTAAAAATACGCAATAGTTTTTTTTTTTTTTTTTTACAATTTTTTAATGCTAAACACATCATATCTTTCTACGCATCGGTCGAAAAAAGCATTCTTCAATCTTCTATGCCTCTGACGTCACTACTTGTATTTCGATTCGATATTTACGACGGAATCTTAATCGCAAACAATGTTAACCTTTTTTTTTTACTATATAGCTTACTTCTACATTTTATGACGTGATGACCACGATTTTTTCCGGCAGCGCTCGCTTTTTTTCTTTCCTTTTTTTTTTTTTGTTTAATTTAGGGAATGCATTTATTTCATTTTCCATCTCCCCCCCCCCCCCCCAAAGCTGGACGTTTTGCTGTTTCGATTTTACGTTACATGTCATAGTTGTGCTCATTTAATTCAATAAAAACAGCGATTTTTTTTTTTCTTTGTCACTTACTTCACTTTGTTACTTTTTGCACACTACGGGGAGTTTTGGAGATAACTCTTTTTTTTTTTGTTCTACTTAAATAAAAAAGCGGTTTTTTGAGTGATCTTTGTTTTTATTAGGAAATGAGCGGGGAGGTTAAAATAAATAGAGATGTAAAAGAAAATTTAGAGATTGATCGTAAAGGTAGATAGCCGCCGAAGGCGGCAATCTTGGCGTAAAAATGTGAATGTCACAAAAAAAGATAGAGGTGGATTGATTAATACTGCAGCCAAATTTGCTTAAACAGCCGCCGAAGGCGTCAAACTTGAAGTAAAAAGGTAAATGACAAGTTAGCCAAACAGCCGCCGTAGGTGGCTGCTTGCATAGAAAGGTGAATGGCGTAAGAAGGCGAACCAGCTGGTCGCCACAGGCGGCTAGTGTAAACTAAAATTCCTGCATCCAATATTCTAATAATGTTATGGCTCTGAAACTTTTCAAAGAAATAATATAAACACCTTACCTTTATTTACCGGGAAAACGATGAAGTTATGTTGTTTCACTGATTTATAATTTTTTTTTCAATGAGTTGAAATAAAAATTTTCAATAATTTTCACTCTATCCGAAATGGATGCCACAGTTGGCTGCTTGCCAATACTGCTTAGACAGGTAAACAGGTTTGATGCGGGCTGTTTACCTTTGAAGATATGTAATTAAGTGCACTGTACGAGGAAAAAAAAGCGGTTAAAAAATCCTAGTATTCTGTACAAAACACTAATTTGATACCAAAAAAATAATCAATTTTATTCTTTTCGTTTGGTTTCAATCATTAAAACCCTGAGTTAATCATGCACAAAAAGAACTGAAGACAAGGGTTTCGGGGTTACAAAAAACCTTTTTTCTATTGTAAAAAAAATAAATAAATGAACTAGGATGTTATAACTCTAAAAGCACTCGAAAATGGATGTTCAAAAGCTCTTTGTTTTTGAATTGTATATATTGTACCCGTACCTTGGGTCGAAAATTAACATAAATGAACGCAAACACATGTTTTATGAGTGCAATGAATCTCTTTAGCAATGCGTAAAGGTAAGCGTTTCGAAATTAATTGGATCATTCTCATTCCATAGCTTACATCTTTATACATTGATAAAGCGGTTTCTCGTAACCCTGAAACTCGTGTCTGAAATTTTACTGTTGTTTGTGCGCTCAAATATGTCGATCTTTTCATTCAGTAGTACTTATGATAACTTTTTACAAATTTATTAAATCTTTGTAGGTTAATTCATTTTAAAATCTTGTCACAAAACGATCGGATTATGCACTTAAAAAAAATCATTTTAAAAAAGAGCAGTTGTAGGCAGAAGATTTTTTTGCTGAAATTATCACTAGAAACTTTACCAAATACGATGCAACTTTCAAAACAGCCCGACCGAGCCCGACACCCATTTAAAAAGCTTTTTCTAGTTATAAATTAAGGCAAAAAGCCTTTAAAAGTCTCACGTACCAAGTTTTCTTTGTTTTTTTTCACAAAAAGAAAATAAAAATATTTACTTTGATTTATAAATAGCAAAGAGCCCTGACATTTCTTTATCCCGTAAAATTGGTTTGGTTCAATTCCATTCATTTATAAAGCCACAAAAAAATCTACATTGAAACGTAATAATCAAGCTGAAACGTAACAAAAAAGCGAAAATTCTTATAGAAATCTCATCTTTTACCTAGGCTATGAGCAATTGTACGTGACTGAAGTTTCCAAAACAGGTGCCGATCGATGCAACAGTTAGTCAACTATCATAGAATAAATTTTCATAAAAATTGGGTAAATTTTTAATTTTAGACTTTTGACCAGGATTTTCAGCCAAATACTCCACTGTGCGTCGTTCTGTTATGTATCTAGCCCGCAACAGTCAATATTTTGCAGACTTCAAGTAACCATGTGCTAAACTGAAAGTTGTACAATATATGTGTCATAGGTATTTGAAAGTAAAATAAACACATAAGCAATACTTTTTGTTCCTTGAAGTCTATATAAATGTTTTCTAACGGACACTACTTTTAATGTCGTTTCTGCTTGTCCAAAGAGCAGTGTTTGGTTCAGAAAAAACAAGGTTTTACCACATTCATATGCTTGTAGAAGAAAAACGTCTTGCGAATCGCTTTTGGAGCATGAAAGTTCATTGCAACTCCAGAAGTCCTCATAGAACGTGTGGCAGTCAACACTTTGAAATCTTGGTTGACTTTCAAGGCTGAATCTTTAGAAACCACCAACATCCGTATTCACCAGGAAGTTTGACGGTCGTTCCGACGGTCGCTGTGGGGATGCCAAAATGGTATTCACAACAATTCGAAGACAGCAGTTTTTCTGCCGAGTATAGGGTGGCTCTGGTTAGTTCAGCAATAACATTAACAATGTTTGCCACTTTTGGGGGAGATCAGTAAAAAAGTGACTTATGATTGGTGTGGATTGAGTTGGAATACTTTTTCAAAATTGCAACAAAAATATCCCGTTTCAATTCAGCGCCAATTATCTTCCCAAATACAGAAACAGGTAAACATTGTCAACGTCATTGCTCGAATTTTCAGAGCCACACTAGATTGTCGGTCCACTGATTGATAGCTGAGACTGTGAATCGTAGGCTCAGCCACTCAACTGAAGTGAGGTTGTTCTGATGAAAGCGCAACAAACGATTTCGCGTATAGACCCCCCGCCCCTAAAAAAAACCTTCAGTTATCACCTACCACTATTATACACTATTTATTATAAACATATTTTAACTTATACTTATCACTTAAAAATTTCGCATAAAGTCAGCTATTCGGACGATGAATTGTAACATCCTGCTGTCGCTTACTGTCTAGTACAATGCCTGAATAGCTCTGATAATACTCGCTAGATATACCGAGAAACCTTAATTAAAAGTACGGGACACACTACAAACTTCGTGGTAGAATTCATCTAATATATGAGTACTGTTCTTAAAAACTACATAGAAAAAAAAATATGTTCATCACGCTTCGAAATACATTAAAAAGTTAAAATTAAATCCTTGCTGAAGAGATTATGAAAGGAAAAATGTGAAGCAAAGCGTGAGAGCTCAAAAGAAGCTTCGTACACAGTTAATATTTTACATACTTTGTTGTCAAGGGTGAGTGGTAAGAAGTATTTTGTAACATACCACACAAAAACCATTTACAAATGTAGTTAAGGAGAAATGTAAGGGTTTTTTTTTCGAGCAATTTTCATTAAAAATAAGCGATCGGTGGGATATCCCCACCAACCTCTTCAGACCCCTCACTTGTTGTTGTAATACTACATAGTATAGGTAAAAATCATTAAAAAAAACATATGCAGTCTCATTTTTTGTTTCTTTCAAAATTTTGAAATGTGTGTTTTGTGAAAAATTCCAGAGCACTTGGGAAAAAATTAGTGATTTAATTCAACGTTAAAGAAATACAAACGAATCAACTGGTAAAATTTAAAAAATAAAACCTCAGCAGGTTAGCATGTTTCAATTGAAAGCAGCACATCAACACATTTTCTGCATTGAATGAACTATAAAGGAATTCAGCAGCATAATAGAAAAGAGCATTGATTGTAGAATCCTTATAGTGACCGATATTATCAAACATATTCCACTGCCACTACTAGAAGTTTATTGTTGGCTCTTAACTTTCTGTTTTATATAACATTCTAGACTTGACAATTTATGGTTTAAAGCAGAGGGTTCCAGCAGGGAATGCTTTCACTCTAAACCAGGGACGTAACTAGAGGGGGGCAGACGGGGCTCGTGCCCCGGGCGCCAGATTTTGGGGGCGCTAAACTGACTAAATAAATGCTTAAATTTAATTTTTTAAAAAAGGACAAGTTATTAGAAGCCAACCCCCCCCCCCCAAAAAAAAAAAAAAAAAAAACACGCTGTGCAGGCGCTGGCAGTAAGTTTGCATGGTTTTATCTGGATAAAGAGTGGGAAGGATAGACAGACGGAGAGAGAGAGAGAAAAAGAGGGCGCAGTAAATAGCATGAATGAGTTTTCTCAGAGTGACCAATACTTGTTATAGCTTATCTAAGAGTTTTCCTCTCGGAGGAGAAATATGGGAGCTAAGCTGAGGGAAGTACACACCAATACAAAACAACGGAA
Source organism: Uloborus diversus (assembly GCF_026930045.1). Taxonomy (NCBI): domain Eukaryota; kingdom Metazoa; phylum Arthropoda; class Arachnida; order Araneae; family Uloboridae; genus Uloborus; species Uloborus diversus. The sequence goes on from NC_072740.1 coordinate 14,877,240, forward strand.
ATGCTCAAATGTCCTTTTTCTACAATTAAACGTCATAAAGCTGTAAACATGATGTCTTCCTTTCAGCATTCATAATGACGAGAACTTGTCTACCCCACCCCAAGGGCCTAAGGGAAAATCGTTACATTGTTCCCTTGGCCGTAGCCCATGGCTTAGGAATTGGAGCCACTATCTTTACCCAACAGAACCATTCTCTAAAGAGTATCTTCTCGCTCGTACCACGAACTTTTTTCTGCTTTTTACTCCGTTCTCAGGTTTTTTTTTTTTTTTTTTTGCTCATCTTGTATAGTTTTAAATCAATTTTAAGATATGTCGAAAAAACTATGTGAAGTTGAATTCAGAAAGAGAGTGAAAGACCACGAAAAAGAGGCCCCCAACAATCTTCATCTTATTTATCATCGTGGTTAAAGGTTAAATGCTAAAGACGTTAGGAGAGCAGGTAAGGCTTTGTTTATATAATTTGAATGATGTAATACAAATTTGTTGAATTTTATAATTTTTCTCATTCTTGGAAAAAAATCTCTCACTATAATAATCGAGATTCAATTTAAAGTTCGGGAGGCTGCCAATTTTTCTTCAGAAAATACTAGGGTTATTTTTAAGATAAACTGAACTAAAACGATGAATTTTCGACTTAGTTTCAATATATTTTTTCCACCCTCACAATATTTTAAATATGCTTAAATCACCAACGTCAATCAATGTGTCAGAAATCAGCTATTTTTTACGGCTCTAAACTTGAATTTTTCTTTGGTACTTTTGATGCATATTTATAATTACAGAAGAACCTCGTTTATCTTGCTTCCGGTTAATCCAGATCTCCGGCTTATCCAGATCAAATTTTTAAAGTTAAAAAATATATATTCACTGAAATGATATAATTCTAAATTATGATAGCCGGAACGAAACTGTCAACGTATCAAATATTTGCTATTTATTTTGATTAAATACACAACTCCTGCATAGGACGTTCAATAAATTATAGTCATCTAATAAACAACATGGCATATTTGGAGTGTCATTCCTACACCACAGCAGCTGAACTATAAATGATTAAGTGTTTGCGAGTAACAATCCTTAGTAATTTTGGTACAGCGTTTTTTGCTGTTATAAAATAAAAGTCTGCTTATTTATGAATGTGTTTTACAAATTACCCGGATTTTCGTTATCCGGATTGCCTTTGGTCCCCGCTAGTTCGAAAAAATGAAGTTGTACTGTAAATGAAAATAACCTCAACTGAAAACATATAATATTTAACATTTTTAAGATATGTGTTAAAAAAAAAAAGGTTAACAGAAAGAGTTTTGATCTCAAGCACATTAGGTTTCTGTTTTTCTATTAACTGTTTCTCAGATGTGTACTATATACCAGAGTTGGGGGACGTGCGTCCTTCATAAAAATTATCTTTTGTAATAATTAATATTTAACTGTACAGACTGCGAAAATTTAAAATGTGTTGCACATAAAATTATTAAGCTAGAGTTTAAATAAGATAATCTATCCTTTTGAACTATAGGAAGATGTCAGCTTAAAGTCAGGATAAGCCAAGTATAGTAATATTCAATTAATTTCAAGTAAGAAACAAAAACAAACAACCTACTAAATTTTTTATCTGATTTAAAATTATTTCACGCATTATTGCGATATGTTGCTCTTTTGTAGTTGAATATTGTTATTTTTCTTGCGAATTTCTTCATAGTAGTATATTAAAATACTGAACAATAAATAATTGAAAATCTTTGTTTTATTGAAGTTATAATTTTTAATTTATTTTCTTAAAGCAATGTTGCAACAAGTTGTGAATTACTCTCTTGTGGAGAAACAAAAATATTTTTCCTTGAATAACTTCGTATGTCAAATAATAAATAAAATACTTAATGACTTTTACCCCCTATCGCTGTTTTTAAAAAAGCAATACAGTGATAAAGCTATATAAAAACTTATAATTACGTAAAAGTCGCATTTATAAGGCTTATGGCATTATAGGCAGCGGATTCTTTTATCACTGCCAAATTCAAATATGGCTTCCAGTGGTGAAACGATTCAAAAATGAAACCAAATGGAATGTTATTTATCTATTTGTTCTACTGGTTAGAGTACTCCATCACGGTGTAACGAAAAGTTACATTACAAGACATGTATGAATTGCAAATGCATTTTGTGTAAAATTCGTCCTTGACTCATATTAGGCAGTAAGAAGCGAAGGGATGTAAGTGGACATTTTCAAGTTTTGAGTAAAACGCGTATAGCCTAGGTAGGCTTTCATTGATATTTTTTCTAAATCATGCTGTACAGCAGCACCTACCAGGGCTACTAGTACTATCTCTTGCCCCAAGACAGAGGAGGGGTTCACCTACTATGTATACTGGTTACCTATCTCCAAATTTTTAATTTTGCCACTTGCATCCCTTTGCTTCGCACTGCCTCAAATGTAACCGTCTCTTCCGTGATTCTGCTCCATTTGCGTTGAAATTTGATAGAATTAAATTTAAGATTTATTTAAGATCTTGATTTTAGGTTTAAGTTCTTGTTTATTGTATATAGTTTACCATGTGGTGCGTTTAGCCTAATATGATATTCTGTCGTGCATATATACTGGAGCTTAAACACCCACTTTTTAGTTTGTAGTTTAATTTTTTGGTCTTTTGACCATACTTATTGAATCCTCCACGGTTGATGAGATCTTGATTTAACCTTTCAACTTTTTCTATTAATTGCTGCTTGTATTTTTCTTTTTCTCATCATTATTATTCTTAAGAATTGCTTAAAACTTGTTATTTGGCTTGTATATTTTATATATTTACTTGGCTTTTTATTTTTGCTGCGTTGCGCATCTATGGGCTTTTGGGGTTTGGTCTTTTCAATATTCTTCACTTGCATTATAATTATAATAATTATATGTATGTATGTATATATGTATGTATGTATAGGGAGCGTGTATTTTCTCTTTTATGTACGTGAGGGGCACTATTGTTGACGTTATGAAGTTTATTAGTGACGTTATGTGTTTCATGTATTTCTGCTTTAGCCCTGGCTAATGGGCAGTAATTTACTGAATATACCTTGCCTCGCGTTCAATCTTCGAGTTGAATCGAACCATTGCTTCGATCACTCGTCTGGTTTGCTAATTCTATATTAGCTACCAGTTTGTTTCGCACTCTTGGCTTCCTTAAGAGGTTTTCCATCTCCAGCTCAGTCACTTTCCTATGCCGGGCTGATGAGTGCTAATAAGCACGAAACTGCAGTCCTCGGCTGGAAATGACTGAGCTGGCGATGTGTTTCATGTATTTCTGCTTTAGTCCTGGCTAATGGGTGGTAATTTACTGAATATACCTTGCCTCGCGTTCAATCTTCGAGTTGAATCGAACCATTGCTTCGATCACTCGTCTGGTTAGCTAATTCTATATTAGCTACCAGTTTGTTTCGCACTCTTGGCTTCCTTAAGAGGTTTTCCATCTCCAGCTCAGTCACTTTCCTATGCCGGGCTGATGAGTGCTAATAAGCACGAAACTGCAGTCCTCGGCTGGAAATGACTGAGCTGGCGGTGTGTTTCATGGATGTGTTTCATGTTATGAAGTTTCTCGGGGATTTTTTTTTTTTTTTACTTTGTATGGGGGGGGGGGGTGTCCGAAACGAGGTCTTGCCCCTGTTCGAAAATGATCTAGTTACGTCCCTGCTCTAAACCACCTTTCCCGATTACGCCCTTGACTCTTCTATAAAACACAGAAAATTTTGACCTCATTACTGAGTTTTAGTCCCATGCTCATATCATATTCAGGAATAAAAAACTGTTCAAAAGATTATCTGAGTCAAATACTCCCCTTCTCCTTTTTTACGATTTTAATGATTCATTGCCAATTCGAAATAACGCTTCCTACATCCGTGAACTTGGAAAAATCCTTTATTTGTACCAAAATCTGCATCCGAAAAAAAAAGTAAGAATGGAAGTTTTTATGCATAATATATTTAACTTTAAAATCGTTTTTATTACTTAAATACTTTCGCACATTAAGTAAGAATTTTAATGCTACCCATTCCCGGTTTTTTCTTGCATTTTGACAACACACTGCATAGCATACATCAGGCGTTATTCTATCTTTATTTGTGTAAAAGATCTCGCCTTTCTGTGTGTCTCTCTTTTTGTGTGTGCATTTGTTAGATGTCCAAACGCATCTAGCGCCGTAAAACTCAAGACATTTGATACGTAGTTAGGTATTCTGAATTCTTTTTAATTCAAGGCATATATATATATATATATATATATATATATATATATATATATATATATATATATATATATATATATATATATATATATATATATATATATATACAGTATAACCTCCATTAAGGGACACTCTGTTTAAGGGACAGTCACAAAGTCAAGAAAATGCTAAAAATAATGTATAACCTCGTAAGAAATAGTGAATTTACTGGAATTCAGGTTTCACTTTTCCTGTAAAAATTAATTGAGATAAGTTGGTAAGTTTAACATAAACATATGTGAAAGTAATAAGTAATGTATTGAAAGAAAACTTGCCTAAATTAACATGATGCGTGATTTGCCCTTTCGACAACTTATTCAAGTAGGTTCAGGGCCGACGGAGTGTGCACAGCAACTAATGAGCTCTGTATATAATACGTAAAAAAATTTGAACATTAATTGTAATTCACATAGTATTTCATTGTAAATTACATACCATAAAGCAAATATATGTAATGAATTACTTCAAAATTATTTCTGTATGCTACAATACTTAGACTTTACCAAATTTTTGATTAAATTTTAATTTATAAAATAATATAAACTTAGAAATTTGAATAATTGTGACTTTTATTTAGCATATATGAAATATTTTCAGCATTTAATAATAATTGTTTATTGTGATATTATATTAATAAGTACACGGCATGCATTAATTCAATCACCTCCGAATAAGGGACACCTCTGTTTAAGGGACAAAATGTCTGGTCCCCTTAGTGTCCCTTATTGAGAGGTTCTACTGTATGTGTATATATATATATATATATATATATTACTTTTCCTATTTTTCAACCGGATTTTTGCCAAGTTTCTAACACATTAGTTCTGTATTTAGACGCAAAAAAAGTAAATCTATTACCAGATAAAACTATTTCCGTTAAAAAACTTCGTGGGTGAAGTTATAATTTAATAGATTAATTTTGAATGATTTTTCAAAAAAAAAAAAAAAAAGTCACTTTCACTTTTTTCGATTTTCAACTAATGTAAAACTAAAATTCGCGTACCCAAGATAATAATTGTGTTATGTTACTGAATCTTTTTAAGGCAATATTTCAATTTTATTTAAAAAAAAAATGCATTCTGTTCTGCTTGACGTCGAAAATAAGTGTTCGTGATATTATTTGATTTCTTAACATTGCACAAAGTCACGCTTTAGATTATGTCATTTTATTTTATTTTAGCTGAAACGGGATATTGCTGTTGATTAACTAACAGTATATGATTTTTTTTTTCTTTCTTTTTTTGCTTTGTTTCCACCCCTCCCCTTCCCCTTCATGTTACATACATGTAAGGTTTGTTTATGTATGTGCTGTGATTAATTTCTTTTTTTGCCATGTCTTTTTTTAAACGGATTATTATTGTTATTTTGTTTTCGAAGTTGGAACGGATTATTATCTTTAGCTACCGTTACATTGTTAATTATTTTGTTGGAAAGAGTTATAAATGTTCATGTAACTTTACAGTTATTTTTTTATTGTCATGCTATTAGCAAACAGTTGAAACTTTTTTTTTTATTTGTGCCAATTCAAGCTCAATAATTCTTTGATTTTTATGTTTTCAGCTATTTCGGATAATCATTTGACTTTTTAGTTAAAATTTTTTCGGTTTTGCTCATAATGTTTTTTGCTTATTTATGAAAAATTAAACTCATTGATCAATCTACGACAGTAAGATTATATGTTTTAGAAACGCCATATTGCTCAGTACTATCGGAATTTGTCCTCTCAGCTTTGATCTTTTGGTTTACTACTAATGGCTAAGATGTTAATGAGGAAATTCTAGTTCATTATCTGCACCATCATTTTAAATTTTAAGATTTCATGTCTTTTCAGTTCTTATTTCAAAAACCTCAAAAGCATCTGTTTTAAAGGAAATCAGTTTACAGAGTGAGAAAATTATCTGTTATCCATGAAAAGTACTTAATTACCCTGCAAAACTGTTCTGGCATGCACAAAAAAGTCCCTGTAGTTTTACAGCAAAGCATACAGCTAAAACGGGTGCAAACATATTTCTTACAGCAATTTTATTTCTTAATTTTAAATATAAAATAGCACTAAAAATGGTGTCAATTTGCTATGCGTACTTTTATTATACTTAGGTATTTCAGGAAATGACTGCTCAACACTTTCATCCGAAGATTAACGCAAATGCCACAAAATTTAATTTCTTGTAAATTTATTGAGAGTTAGTTAGAAAAAGATCAGTAAACCTTTTCCTAAAAAATTAAAGTTTGCATTTTTATTACGAATCTTCAGATAAATAAACTTCAAAACCCTCTTTTTTTAAGCAACGACTTATTTTATTACATTTGGAGCCCCGATATTGCGCAAATAGAAATTTTAAGTTTTTTCGTATGAATTTTTAGCTTTACAAATACAAGACGGGTTTAAAATGTTTAAAAAATATTTTAACTTCACTTGCAATTTAGCCACTTGCATGTTCATAATGATCAGAATTTTCACGCCAGAAGCATTATAAAATAAAATTTGTAGAAACTTTCAAATAAATAGCTGCATCTCAGAGTAAAACTGGCCAAGGCAATTCTACGCTTCAGAGCTTAAGGGGGTCCGGGACACAAAAATCCTCAAATTTTGCAATTTTTTTTTATAATTTGAAAAATTGCTCCGTTTTTTTCTGCTTAAGAGGACGTTTGAATCTTGTTTCTACCTTAAATAGAACGAAAGTTATAGTTATTTTTGTTGCATGCATCTAACGACTGTGTACATAACTTTAAAACTTTAAACGCGTTTTTCTCCATGATGCAATTTTTCCCGATTTCTTGCATTCAAACTCTTATAAGTCAGGAACCGATAGAGATAAAGTAATGAAACTTGGAGCATATCTTTTTCAATCAATTTACTTTAATTTTTATTCGGCGAATTTGAAAAAAATGTTTACTGCAAAAATTATGATTTTTTAAAAAAAAAGTATCTTCGAAATTTTCGAAATTTTTCTTCAAATATTTTTTATTTTTTATTGAATCAATATTTTTAAAATCGCCGAATAAAAATTAAAGCCTAGATATTTGTGCATACTTTTTTGAAAAAAAATTGAAAATTGACCAACAATATTTTGAGTTATAGCAATTTAAAGCAACCCCATTTTTTTGGAAAAAACTAATTAAATTTAAATAAAAATATATATTTTTTTCATATTTATGTTATGATTTTGCTTATTAAATAAATGATGAATCAGTTCAAAAAAATTCAAAACTCTAAAGTACATAATAAAAAATTTTTCAAAATGTGTCCCGGACCCCCTTAAAGCTAATAAACTGCAGAAATCGCATGGATTTTTATAGGCAGTCTTCAAATTCGGCGGAGTAGAAGAAATCTCAATAAGATTTTATAGTAAAACACATAACACAAGTCACCAACTCTAGAAAGTATTATATATTTTTTTCAATTCACCTTGCCTGGATATTCAGAGTTCCAGAAACATTTGAGAATTTTCAAACTGTTGTGAGACTTAGTGTGCAATAAATTTACATCTTGTAGTGTATGTATAAAGCTTTAAATTTTCCAAACGAAATTTTTCGAATGTAAAATATTTCACTTCAAGTTATCTATAAGAATTATAGTATTTTAAGAGAAATTTTATAAACAAATATATTACTATTATACAAAGGAGCAATATTATTATTTGCAGACATAATTATATATTTTTCTGATATTAATTACTCAGTTTCGTTTGTAAAAGTAAAATTCATTTACTGGTATGAAGTAAAACGCATTAACTGCAATAGAGAAAAGAATAATGGTAACAACAAGCATTACATCTCTCATCAATATAAAAAATAATTTTTAAATAAATTTTGAGTAAATAAAACGCTATGATTCGTACATTTGTACTAAAGATAAAGGTAAGTTTCTTCGTTAGGAAAAATGGGTAAAATCTCTTACAATAATAGACTGTAAAATTATTGTGTCAATTAAGCAATGCTTTACTCAACAGACCGCAATAGCTTTATTGGACTCAAGCGCATTTTATTTGTTGGAGCAAATTATTTTCAAAATATTTTTATATTGTCATGAATATTTTTACTGTGTTTATTTAAAGACATATATATATATATATATGTATATATATATATATATATATATATATATATAGTATTATTTGCACGAACCAGATAATGTTCACCAATACTGGCATGATTTGCAAAACGAAACCCTTTTTTTTAACCGACTTCCAAAAAGGATGTTATGATTTCGTATTGCGGCGTTTTATGTGTGTTTTCGAATTATTCCAACACTACTGAAAAGATTTGAAAAACAATTTTTTTTTGTTTGGAAGGGTATACTTCCCATACACGTGGTGTTGCTGTGATCGGTGTATTTTCACAGCTAAGCTTTTTGCTTTCTCTTGAACGATATTTATTTCTCGCGGCACATGGATGATTAATTTTCTTAACGCTGCGCCGCATGGTAATTTTTTATTGTAGGTGTTACTAATGTACTTATTACTGCTGAGCAAAGCAGTAAATTAAATATGTTTTGCTACTTTAATAGTTGAATCAATTACCTTAATATTTTATTTACTAATAAATAACTTTATTTAGGCGCTAAAATATAAAGTTCTTTATTTAATATTCCAATTTTTAAATATATTTAGTGTTCAATTGGCGGAATTGAATACAGAACACTCCTCTCCCACGATTTAATTTATATTCATTAATTTACATTATAACTGTGTCTGATTTCTGAAGTTTGACCAATATTCTGGATTTACTATTTCGCGATGCCGCCAATTCAATTTGAAATTAGGGTTATATTAATTAGCAGGCTTCAAAAAAAGGAGGAGGTTCTGAACTCGTCAGATTTGTTTTTCCTTTGTACAATGTTCCATAAATACTCGAAGACACCTGTACCCAGGGGCGTGCACAGGGAGGGGGGAGGGACAACTGTTGGCCCGGGCCCGAGCCTGGAGGGGGCCGAATATTTTTGTAACGGACGGTGAAATATACGAGTAAACAATATGGAGAGGGCCCCGGAAAAGTCATTTGTGATGAGCTCTAAAATTTCTGTGCACGACCCTGCCTGTACCGATAAGGAAAAGTCTTTTTTTGTTTGAAACAGCATAGTTCTTAAGCGGTCTAATGTTAATCAAGTTCAGGTTTGATGAAATTGAAGGAACTCTTCAAATATCATACTCACATTTAAAACAATTTGTACTTTATTAACTTTGTATATCGTCTCACTTAGTGAACCGGTTTTTATGCTTTTTTTTTTTTGTTTAGTTGTGGTTTTGTTTAGGGGTGGTCTAACTTAGGTTCCAAATCTTTGATTTACCCTATTTGTTCTTTAGGGAAAAGTTAAGGGTAAAACTATAAATTTCATGAAATTTCCCTCACAAACGATTAAATATAAAACCCATTGATAAACAAAGGCCATAAAACAAAGGTTTATAATTTCTTTACCTATAGTTAAAGAAAGTACTAAAAATATATATTATTAAGAGTAATGATAGTGAAAATTTTGAATTAAGGATTCTCAGAAGCAAACATAAAATTCATTCTAGTGGAATTTTTAATCTTCATCTATAGTGGAGCCATGTGAAGTAACATGCGACTTTTATCACAAGTTACATGACACTAATTGCGAAACATAAATTACAATATTACAATTCTAAAATTTACAATTTTACAAATTTAAACATAAAGTGTTTTTTTTTTAGTGACTCCTGCATTTGCTTTCGGAAAGCAAACTTTGATAAAGTTGAACAAATGATGAATACATTTTTTTGTAGACAGTTACGCATTTGAAAAAGCCTTTCTTCACAGTCGTCGGAAGTCTTCGAGACGCTCGCCGTGTTATTTACACCACTAAAAAGCAAAAAATTAAATTACTTTTAAATGAAAAAAAACCGCCTTTAAAAAATACCCAGGAACTAAAAAGCAAAAAATAACTGATTACATTTACATTCTATTTCCTACCCAAACATAGAAATGAAATTTATTTTACAATTTCAGTACAAAAATCAACTAAACTAAACACCGAATTATAAAATAAACACTGATTTAAATTACTATACGATGAATTATTTTAAATACCTAACTAATTATATACGATCTCTTAATTTTTAATAACCTTTTGAAGTCGGGGCCTCCTATAAACTACTACCTAATGAAACGGAGTAGGTTTAGTTTTAAAGACTAATTTCACGTATAGTTAAATTAGTGTTTAATTCAGGATTCGGTGGGCTGTCAGTTACGTTATGTAGTTGCTTATAGGAGGCCCCGACTTCAAAAGGTTATTAAAAATTAAGAGATTGTATATAATTAGGTATTTGAAATAATTCGTCGTATAGTAATTTAAATCAGTGTTTATTTTATAATTCGGTGTTTAGTTTAGTTGATTTTTGTACTGGAATTGTAAAATAAATATCATTTCTATGTTTGGGTAGGAAATAGAATGTAAGTGTAATTAGTTATTTTTTGCTTTTTAGTTCCTGGGTATTTTTTGAAGTCGGTTTTTTTTTTTATTTAAATTTAATTTATTGCAAACGAAAATTCGGAGACGGTTTCATGATGGGTGTGGGTGGGCAGGTTTTGCAGCTAATGGAGCATCGCCAATTGTGTTCATTCGATCTCCCTTTGATTCAGAATCATATGTTAATATACTAGCTGAAAATTTATTACCTGAAGCACCCCATATCACGTAGTGGTGATTATTTGTTTTAACAAGACAAGGCAAGTTGCCATGTGTCTTGTGGATCACATTCATGGTTTTGAGTCCAATTCAGTGATAATTCTGGACTGGCTCACAAGAAGCCTTTATTTAAACCCCATAGAGAACCTATGGAGCCTTTAACTAGAAACGTATCTAAGGATGGGATACAATATGCAAATTAAGACGAACGGACGTCATCCATTGAATTGGCATGTAAAAACTTTTCTCAATCAACTTTAACTGAACTTTCTGAGTCAACGACTGGACGATTGATGAGGGTAATTGAAAAAAAACAGTGATTTTGTAAAGTATTAATATTTTTCCGGTCATTTTTGTTTAATGTCCTTATAATTTTTTTCCATGTTGCACCTAATGCATTTGTGCAAATTTGTGATTTGACAATTATAATATAATTTCATACTAACAGGTTTCTAATGTTTCCTATTGACAAGTAGTAAATTATGTTTAAGTTTGATTGCAGTTAATGATTACTTTCATACATATTACTCATTTTTCTACGTGTCCTTATAATTTATCCATGGCTGTATTATTAGTATAGATGGTTAATACAAACTAAAAACGACGTTAAAATTAAAAAATGAACCAGACGTGCAGTCTTACGTAAACGAATTCTTTTTTTTGTTTGTTAATAAGCTATAAAGTCATTTAAAAAATGATGATAGAATTTTCCATAAGATATCACGGAACCAAACCGACAAAATAATGGAGTACCAGGAAAAAGTAAAAATAAATGAATAATTACTGAGCATTTATATGAGAGCACAATAATTTGTCTAACTCTTATTTTAAGTGTGGTGAAGGCACAAAAAATTACTAAATCCGAGGAAAGCTGTAAAAAGAACACGTTTCCTTGATAATATCCCGCAAATATTTTGAGCAAATCAATATCCTAGAAATCAAAACCAAAATAGCATCAAAATTTACTCGTGAGAATCAACGAAAGGGAAAAGCTACGTAAACGAGATTGACAAATGATAACACCTTGACTTCAAAAGCATTCTCAAACAGACGCATCCTTAACATTTTGCGCCATAATCGAATCGTTTGGCGCAGTATAGCCCTCAAGGGCTCTTACACCATTAAAATTAAATAAACCAACCTACCTTAACACATGTCATTTAATAACTAAACAAGTAACTGATGTGTGATGTTTTAATAACATAAAAAAGGAATCAGAAAGAAATGAAAATCGCTTTTTTACAACGTCAGAAAACAAGATTTAAAAAAAAAAACACACAGTTTTGCAAGAAAAAGCAAGTTTGCGTAGCACGCGTAAATGAATCAAGGACCGAAAAACAGATATATCACTTACATACAGTGACGTAGACAGAAAAAAATTCGGAGAGGGATATGATTAAATTTCAAAGAAGGATTTGATTAAATTTCGGAGTGGGAAATGGGTGGTTTTAGTCATTTCCTATGATCAAAACTGTATGTCAAATGGATTACATATGTGTCAGGTGCAAGTTTATATATATATATATATATATATATATATATATATATATATATATATATATATATATATATATATATATATATATATATATATATATATATATATATATAATGCGCTCATAATTTATGATTGTTTTTACTTAAAATTTCGATGTACCATTTTTAAAAACAAGTTGTTTCTGAAATTATGAATGCCATTTTTAAAATGGAATGCAATTTACAAAATCAATATTTAAAAAAAAAATAAATAGTCTTCAGTTTAGTGTCATTAACACAGAGAAAGAAAAGATTACATGCTTTTGGAATGCAAGAGAAAAAATAAAATAGTAATACGAAAAATAGAGACTAATAAATACTTATTTACTGAGAGATGCAGTAGTGTTACTTACTGAACTTAACCAAATGATGCAGTTAATATTAACTAAAAATCAACAAATTTATTTAAAAGAAAGGGAAAGTGTATTGTAACTGCTTATAGTTTATACAACGGAAATCTTTTCATAAAAAGAAAAATACACCAAATAGCTTTGCAATTTTTACTGATTGTAAACAATCAGCTTACAAATTCATGTTTCGAGTTTGGAAACAATTCATAGAAATTAAAATAATGTTTCATACAAAAATCAAAATTTTGCCGTCGAAAAAATTTAGGCACAAAAAACGAAATATTTACATTTAAGAAAGCATAAAAGTCTTTTTAGTTGTCTGTGGTACTACCATTGCATCTGATGAGCTCGAATACGCGATTTTTCATTGATAGCACGAGATATTGAGTGTTTCGGGAGTGAGTCTGTACCAGGCTTCCTCAATTGCCGATTTGAGCTCTTGTACAAAGCAATACTGCTTACCATTCTGGTATGCGTCAAATGAGAGAAGTCCCCAGATGTTTTCTATGGGATTGAAATCTAGGCTGAGTGCTGGCCAGTTCATTACACTAATATTTTGAGACGCAAGCCTTTCTTTTGTACTACGAGAAGTGTGCATTGAAGCGTTCTCTTGCTGAAAAATCAAATTAGGACTCCTAGAACTTCACCAAACGGCAAAAATGCTGCTTAGAGTATTTTGATTCGCTTCTGAATTTTGTTTGCTCTTTAGAAAGCTAAGGAAAGTTTGTCCGTTGAAGCAAAAAGCGCCCCATACCAAGAACGAGCCAAAACCTTGCTGCGTACTGAATATGCACTTCGGATCTTTCCTCAAGTCACCCCAATAGTATGAGAACCCGTCTAGACCGTCTAAACTCCGTTTTTTTTTCATCTGAGAATATAACAAAATTTTATTCGTCACTCTAATGCATGTGGTGTTTTGCCCACTGCAGTCTTGCTTGTTTGTGACACTGTTTCGGAAAAGGTTTACGAGCTAACTTCTGTTTTTTGATAAATCCTCATTCGGTAATTCACCTGAGTATGGTGTCACGTGATATTTTTGATCCAAGTCGAGTTTTTACGTCATTAAGAGACAAATTTCCAGTTACAACCTTTCTTTTAATTCTTCTATCCTCATGAAAGGTAATTTTTCTCAGCCTTCCTGAGCGATGCGCAGGTTTGAATTGTTTTCCACGTTTCAAAACATTATAAATACCACGTTTAGACCGATTTAAAAACACTGAAATTTCCATAACGGATTTACCTTCAGCTTTCAGCCTCTAGATTTTCGCAACTTCTGCATGTGATAACTGCAGAGACTTCGGCATCTTGATAACACGTTAAGCCATTGCTACACTTTATAATTCGTTAAAACAAACCGCACTGGTCCTTCACGCATCACGTTTCAAGAGATATTTGCATAAAATCTGATTTGTGCATAAACTTTTGCGACAGCCAAAAAAAATGTCGTTTGTACTTTCTGATTTTCGTTGTGGTTTTATTTTTCAAAATTTCACACACATATTTAGGATCATACTAGCCATCTACAGTAGACATTTGAAAGCATTCCGTTGAGTAGTTTTCTTTTTATTCAGAAATTTGCATTGTGCTTAAACTTTTGCGTCGTACTTTGCGTATCTTTTGCGTACTTTTGCGTCTTTGCGTACTTTTGCGTCTTTGCGTACTTTTGCGTATCACTCAATCTTCATTTGCATCACAAAGCTAAAATTTTCTTAGCGACATACTGATTTATTTAATTGTCTTATACAGAAATTCTTCAAATTGTTTTTGTTCAAGCAAAATAAAGCAGAATACCATTCGCTTTTCCTCTCCCATTTTAAAACTTTTTTTTTTCTTTTGCAAACGAGATCTTGCTTTTCATTTTCCGCCTTCCGCATTTTGCATCAGAGGAAAAAGCATTTTAATACTGAAAAATCTACTAGTCTGGAAGAGGATGACTGTTTTTTGACATATTCAAGACAGCATTGCGATCATACAAGCGAAATGTTGGATATTTTGCTGCAGGAAGTAATACCGGATTTTCATATTTTTTGAAATGGGATCTCTTCATGAAAAGCGATGGTTTTCCATCAATGTGAAACCTTATTCTGAGAATGCGGAATGAGGAAGAAAAACGTAATGTTAAGAGATTGAGTTTTGCTTTCTCGAAAATATTGTAATCGAGAAGAATTCTCGAGTTGTTTGTTGAAATTCGTTTTTTTGCAATTCTCATTGTAGATCAAAACGTATTTTTTATTTCAAAACATTTGTAAAAAAAAGTTTATATTTATTTATAACTCAGGAACTTCACAGTTTATAAAAAGAAAATATTCCAAAATTAAAGCTACCAATAACTACCACTTTCTAAAGAACTAAAGATCCAAGTAAACCACCTTGTAGATTTACACTCAGATTACACACTGAGAACTTTGCAAGGAGGTAGGACAGTCACCCTGTTATCTATTAAAAAATGTTCATGATTTTCTTTCAAATTATCTGAGTAAAACAGAACATGTTCAATGTTTCCCTTGTTCATATGTTCACATTCCCTCATATTTTGTTCGCAGAGATCAGCTACAGAGTTTCATTGAAGATTGGCCACTTTTTTCGCAATGTGATTTTTTTACTTCCACTTTTGTACCATGATTAGATACCATGCTTGCGGACCTCTTGCTAGTGTGCTTAAATATTTTAAACTACCGTAGGGACGATACACTCTGCTTTTAGGCGAAGTTTCCTGCATTCAGATTTGTTATGGATATTCTAGTTGTTGAGCCCAAAACAGTTGCAAAACTAATCTTTGATTCCTGTAATAAGCTGTTAGGAATGTTTTTACTATTCTAACATAGCTTTAGTTCACATAATAAAAAGTTCGGTTATCCAAAAATACTTGATAATTTTTGTGCCAACATCTCTTACTGAAACTCCAATGCTGGCACAAATTTTCATTAAAAACTTTGTGCACGTGTTTTGGGGTTCGAAGGATCTTATTTTTTCTGCCATCACTCTGTTTGCACTAAGAAAGAACCGTTCCTTAAAACTCTAAGCAATTTTCATCGCTCATTTTTGTTGAGTATATTTGGTTTTCAGACATTTTGATTGAGCTGTTTTCAGTCTAAATATTTTTAAAAATCACTGGATCAAATGTCTTTCTCTCTCATAAGTACATCGCTCATTTTCGACAATTTTTTAATCGTTAGAGGATTTTGTTATTTACGACTATCCTCGCTGGGTCAGAAAATCATGCTCATATCTCAAGAAATTTTCGTCTAATTTGATGAAAGGTTTACGCAGAGTATTTGCCGCAAAGCGATTTCGTCAAATACAAAGAAAATTACGTAGGATGTGAGCATGCGTGGAATTGAGCATTCTGAGTGCGTATGATAATTCGTTTCAATTCAAAGCTAATGGGAAATTTATGTGCATGTTTTTAACTTAGAAAATTTACGCTACAAAAAATTCTGATTTATGTACTTTCAAAGGCAACAAAGTTCAACGCAGAAGCTACCACTACAGAAAAAAAAGACAGGTAAAAGTTTCTCATTTATATGAGAACTTTGCAAGGAGGTAGGACAGTCACCCTGTTATCTATTAAAAAATGTTCATGATTTTCTTTCAAATTATCTGAGTAAAACAGAACATGTTCAATGTTTCCCTTGTTCATATGTTCACATTCCCTCATATTTTGTTCGCAGAGATCAGCTACAGAGTTTCATTGAAGATTGGCCACTTTTTTCGCAATGTGATTTTTTTTTTTTTTTTTGTAAACAGTAAACAAAAAAAAAAAAAAAAAAAAAAAACCCTAAGCTGAGTCAAACCACAATTACCAGTTTCATTCTCCACCAGGTAGAATGGACGAGCAAGAGCTCTTCTTTGTCTTTATTTTTCCAATGGGATTAGTTTTTGTAAGAACAACTTTATACGTGATGCAGTGTTATTTTCCTTGCTTGTGCAACTTATACCCTATATTTTATTTAGACATTTAATTTCGTTTACTGGTGTATCCTTTCATTTTGTTAAACAAAATGTTCTGCCTGCACAATACTTGAACTTTGCAGACTGCTAGTTTCTTTTAAAAGACTTATTGCATTTCAATATGTGACTAAAACTACTTTAAACTTGAGAACAAAAATTTTGGATTAATAAAATATTGGTTAATTGTTTGGTTAATAAAATATTGTCATAAATATTATATCAAGGGCATTAAAAATGTTGATAAAAGCAGCTAATGATAGAATTTTTTTTTTCCAAATAAATAGTTGTTGTAGCTCAATAGAGTGTTGTTTTTTTTTCCTTAAGTTCATATCTTTAAATAAAATGTTTCATAATAAAGATGAATGAACACTATAATTTTCTCATGTAATTATAAAAAAAATTAATAGTGTTTCTTTTAGTTATTTGTATTTCTTAATATTAGTTCGGTTAAGTACATGCTTCTGACAATATATTCAGAGATTTAAACGAGGTTCCCATACTCAAATACCGGACTTTCAATTTTTGCTCTTTGCCTTATCCAGTTTGCTTGCAGGGAACAAAACATTTCAAACATAAGTTTTTATTACTGTTAAAACTATTTGAAGGGGAAATATGTCTCCATTTTATAAGAAAACATCGGTTGCGTATAATGTTATAATAATGTTTTCGAACAGTACATTTTAAGCTCAAAAAAATTTTTAGATGCGTAAGCGCATAAACATACGCATTAAAAATCCTGCCAATGCAAAAGACCACACAGAAAAAATTAAGTTAGCAAGACTTTTAATACAATAATTTACAAAGTACTTTAATTTAAGCAAAATATGTTGCAATTGTACTCGTTTGCAAAAGACAATACATTTTCCCATTTAATAGCTGCCGAAGAAAATTATACATGCAACGTAAGTCTATATTGTCAGCATTTAAATATCCACTGACGATGACGGCTTCTTCCTCTGTGTGAGGGGGGGGGC
The DNA here is from genome assembly GCF_026930045.1 of Uloborus diversus. Lineage (NCBI taxonomy): Eukaryota > Metazoa > Arthropoda > Arachnida > Araneae > Uloboridae > Uloborus > Uloborus diversus. The sequence goes on from NC_072740.1 coordinate 14,894,965, forward strand.
TAAAATGATGCTGATTAGGGACTGACTTGAGCGTCGTAGGGACCTATTAGTTTTCGTAGTTTATAATTAAAAAAATAAAAACATGTTATATAATGCTCCCCTTTCGGTTGTGGAGAAAGCGTCTGCAGATTTTCATAAATGTAAAAAAAAATCAAAACACTTGCATGGAAATGGTTGAGCGTGTCAGATTTGATAGCTTAGATGCCCTAACATGTCTGTGATACCAAAGGTATGTTCATATGCCGATTAGAGTGGTGGGTAGTAGCCATATGGTCGTCTCAGAGCAACAGTAGGATATCTTACTGTTATTCCTGGGATAAGATGTCTTACTGTTGCTCTGAAGCTACGATATGAAAAGGTAGAAAATAGAAGAAAAAAATCAAGAGCATCAGATATTCAGAGGGGGTCTTAGGTGAACCCAAAATATTATCCTACTCAAAAGACTGGTGTTTTGGAAGTGTCGGAAGCTCAAAGCAAATTTTTGAAAACGCAAAAAAAAAGCTATATTGCAGCCCTCGAGCGTGTCAGATTTTTGTATAGAAAGTTCAGCTTGATGTTCCTGCCATGGTAGCTTAAAACCTGACGATTATTTAGAGCAGCACTTAGTAACAATTTAGTTTCACAAGTTACTACAAGTGTGATAACAGAGTTTGTTTCCGTCTGTTCCATGTTTTCTTTGACCCCAACTGACAATTTACCTGTTTAATCAGGATTTATACAGGATTAAAATCTCTCCCCAAAACCTTATATTATATTACATTTTATGACTAGTTAAAGTCAAGCGAAAAATACTTCAAGTCAAAAATTACACTGTGGTACTGAAGTATTCCTTTAAAGTTTTTAGGCATACAATTAACCATACCTATTCAAAAATCCTTTCTTCCCAAAAAAGTCCAAAATATATTCTTTAGTTCACTTCTTTCAAAACAGATGTTCAGATGTTAGATGTAGATACTCTGTTATTCCACCCTACTTCAATACAGCAGCAAACCTACTCGTTTACATATTCATTTCGAGGGAGGAATTGTTGCATTTTGTGCTCAATGTCTGAATGGAACTTTTGGTAAACAATAACACATTCATAACATTTAAAAGAATAAACAACCGTCAGAAAAAACTTTTTAACGCCATATTCATTATTCCCCACCTCTGATTTTATCTTACAGAGATTTGAAAGAAAATACATAAATATTTCAATATTGTCAAAAGCACTCAAGCCAAAGGAGTACTCGAAGGATCTTAAACATGCTGCAAGATCGTACGACATAGACGCTGTCAATTTTCCGCCATCTTGAAAATTCGTCAACACACAACCGAATCTGCGCCTTCAGGCTTAAGAGAGCAGCGTCTAACTACAACACCACTCTGTGGGCGATCAAACTACGATGATTAATCAAAATCAAGATAGTAATTTACGCTAATTGTATCAGTGCTGAAAAACTAGAAAGAGGATTTTAAGAACGTAGTTTTCGGAAATGAAGCATGCATAGTTGTTAGTAAAGCGGGAGTATGAACTCTTGATTTTGATTTATTAATTGGCGATAGAAAGAATTGAAAATGTTCGGTTTTCAGGCTGTTAATTTCGTTTCGCTGCTAGTACTTCTTTCGCACTCCTTGAATTTTGAACAAATATGTTCTCTTTCCTTAACATAGCGTAATAGGAAAGATTAGAGGGTAAAAGGAGCACCCTGTGATTAAAGAAGGTGTTAGCTCCCTCATCCCACCAAACAACTCCATTTCTTTAAAAATGTCCTTTAACATGTTCACACGATAAGCTCTCTATATGTTGGTGGTTTAATCTTTCTTTCTTAAGTTTCGAATTCCAACTAATGCTCAAATCCTTTAGCGCAGCCAGAAATACCTTTTGGAGGGAGTTTTCTGATCAAAAATACCTTCTGGAGGTTTTTTTTTTTTTTTTTTGATCAAAAATACCTTATGGAGCGGTTTTTTTACTTCCTTTTACAAAAAAGCCAGTATTGCATTCGCGAAATAATTTTCACTCAAAAATCGGCCTTAATTTCTATTTTGCTAACCCCCGAATGAATGTTGGGTTTTTTACTTCCTTTTACAAAAAAAGAAATATTGTATTCGCGAAAAAAATTTCACCCAAAAATCGGCCTTAATTTCCATTTTGCTCACCCCCAAATGAATGTTGAGTTTTTTTTTCAACCCGACCAAACGTGGACATGAGCCTAGGAACGTACAGACACCCGAAACATCCATTTTGACGATCCACGAGTTAATTACAACGAGTTTTCTCGTGACGTCCGTATGTACGTATGTATGTGCGTATGTGTGTATGTCGCATGACTCAAGAATGGAATATCCTAGAAAGTTGAAGTTTGGTACGTTGACTCCTAGTGGGGTCTAGTTGTGCACCTTCCTTTTTGGTTTCATTTGTATGCTCCAAAGGGGGTCTTTTGCCCCTTTTTAGGGGGAAATCATTGTTAATTGCGATGTAAACTCAAATGGTGTTATAATTTGGCGGACACTTGGCGATATATCGCCAGTATTTTGGTCGCCAAGTTTTGTCGCCAAATTGGCGACAAATTTGGCGATTTTTTTTAAAATCTGGTTTTAATTTGGCCATTGTTGGTGATATTTAGAGAGTAAACTGTTGAATCATATTAAAATTAAAACTGCGAACAATGAGAAAATGACATTATATTGGAGTAAAAGAAAGTCATGTGATGCACACATCAGCTCGTTTTTCGACTCGATAACACGTGGATATATGCCTAAGAACGTACAGACATCCGAAATATCCATTTTGACGATCCCCGAGTTAATGACAACGAGTTTTCTCGTGACGTCTGTATGTACGTATGTATGTGCGTATGTGTGTATGTATCTCGCATAACTCAAAAACGGTATGTCCTAGAAAGTTTAAATTTGGTACGTGGACTCCTAGTGGGGTCTAGTTGTGCACCTTCCCTTTTGGTTGCATTCGGGTGTTTCTAAGGGGGTCTTTGCCCTTTTTGAAGGGAAATCATTGTTAATTTCGATGTAAACTCAAGTCGTGTTACAATTTGGCGGACAGTTGGCGATATATCGCCAGTCTTTTGGTCGCCAATATGGCGACATTTTTCTTTTTTAAATCTGGTATCGATTTGGCCATTGTTGGTGATATTTAGAGAGTAAACTATTGAATCACATTAAAATTGCCAATTATGGGAAAATGACATTAAATTGGATAAAAGGAAGTCATGTGATGCACACATCCGCTCGTTTTAAATCAAAAATACCTTTTGAAGGATTTTTTTAAAATGAAAACAGCCCTTTCATTTGCAAAAACTACTGTATTATGCATTTATGTCAAAACCAATGGCTATGGGTGGTGTTTTCACCCCCCCCCCCTCGCTGTGCCACTGCTCGAACCTTAAAATAAAGCAGACTTTTTGTTTCCTTTCTGCTGTTCTTTGCTATTTTTGAAATGAGTACAGACGCATTACACAAAAAAAAAAAAAATGGTTAATTCATTTTACTGTAGATAGATTTTTAAAAGTGCCAATGACTTAAATGCAATAACAGCTATGAATCATTGCATAAGAATTGCGGCAAATTACGTTATGTATTTTCCAAACACACATTGTATGTGTGGTTATATTGAAAGTATCTGCATTGCCAGATAAAATTTGCTTTAAATTAATTTTAAATGATCAAAAATTATGAATGACAAAACTATTCTCAACTGAATTACCTGTAGAAATGCAATCTTAAATTCAACGCATAAATGTGGCATGCTGAATAAACTAATTAATTACTTAGATAAGTTTAATTTAGCTGAACCAAAAGAAATGCGACAGTTTGCTTAAACAGCTTAATTTAAAAAGTTTTAATAAGCCGTAGAAAAACAAGTTTTGCGCAAACAAAGAATTTTTCCGGAGAATTTACAAGATATGCCATTTATCATGACAAATTAACATGCAAAAGCTAATTAAATATTCAAAAATGAAAAGAGCAATGCAGGCTCGTATCATATGCTAGTAGCATGCTTATTTTTGCAATTAGTTATAGCATCTTTAATTATGATCATAGCTCATTTCAATTTTAGTTTTTTCCAAAAGAAAAATATCCAATAGTTGTTTAAATATTCAAGCAAATACTTTATTTTTGCACTTTAAGTTTAAAATCTTTCACAAACAAGAATTTTTCTTTTGGAATGAACCAAGATTTTAATAGTTAAAATTATATAGTTGGAAAAACATTTCAATAAGATAACTGTCAATATTAATTCAGTCTTCATTAAAGAAAATGTTTTGAAATAGTCGTTATGTCTAATAAATTTTCATTAAGAAAATGAAATTGAATAACCATTACTCTTGGTTATAAAATAATTATCCAAAGATAAAATGAAATTTCAAGATTACAAATTTTGGGAACCTGCGCTTACTAAGTTGTAAAATGGTTCATTTACTTCAAACTTCTCCTTTTTTGCATAAAATCCACTCATTTTGTGTCTCGTAAGTGAACTTTTGTTTTTATTGAACAATTCGTTAAAATTTGATTTTACGCACAAAAGTAGCTGAGACCTAGAGTGGTATTTAGCTGTAAAAGACAAAAATATACTGAGAAATTTAGCTAATGAAAAAGTAGAAATCTGATTATGTTAAAAGCTGGACCCATTAAAATTGTGTTAAGCGTTTGCTTCTGTTTTAACAACCACAAAAACAACATTTCTCAAAGTTCATTTTTTCTTTGGTAATAGAATTTCTAAAAAGTGGACGTCTTCTTAAAACCAATGAAAAACTATTAAATATTTTTTTTAAATAATACGAGCACTCTTTTACAATAATTTTGAAAAATGATAAGTGAAAATAAGAATTCAATATTGCAAGCATAATCAATTTATTTTTCATAAAATTATTTTTAAAAATATTGAAGGGAAATTTTCGCTCTTGCGACTTTTCCCCATTTATTTGTTGTGCACCACACGAATCTCTTAGTATTTAATGATTTTGCCTTTTTTTATTTATCATCTTTTTACAAGAACAATTGACTTCAGTTTTTAAAAAATCATCCAATCTTTCATATATATATATATATATATATATATATATATATATATATATATATATATATATATATATATATATATATATATATATACAGCTTGAGTAAAAACTTTAAGGCCAGTATAATTTTTTTTGAAAAAAAAAAGAAATTAAAGGGATTTTAATATTATTGTATTATTAATTATTAATGTTCATTGGTAAGAAATAACGCAACAGACAGGATTTGCAAAGCATGCAATAACCAGAAGAGCAGTGGTTTATTCAAAGTTAGCATTTTAGCTTGAGTAAAAACTTGAAGGCCACTAGTATTTTTTAAAAACTGCAAGTATTTATACTGTGATAAATGTCACCTCAGCTAACAAGATTGTGGAAACCATTCAGCTTGCAGTTTTATGATTAATTTCTTCAAAGTTTTTGTCCTACTTGTGACGATATCGTAAGGTAAAAAGTTAACTGTTCAAGAAAGAGGGCAGATTGAAGCTATTTCTTCAACAAGGACAAGTAAGCGTACTATTGCGAAAAAATAGGAAGATCGAAGATTGAAGTCAACATTTTTGTTTGATTTAAACACAATTAGAGTAAAAAGAAAACCCGGGAAAACTTAAAGCTTTGTCCTCGCGTCATGGAAGAAGAGTTTGGAAATTATTACATTACCTGAAAAGTACTCAACCAGAAAACTTATTCAGACGATAGGTTTTAATGTTTGTCAAAAACGATATGTAACACAATTAGAAGGTGTGGAAATTTTATTAATGCTGCAAAATTGCTTAAAACTCATTTATTGAAAATGCACAATATAGTGCGTTTCAACTTTAGCTAGGAAATCATGACCTGGGATAACCAATGAATACAAATATTTTTTTCTAACGAAAAGAAGTGAAGTTTGGATGGACCAAAAGGTCGGAAGTACTATTGGCACGATTTTAGAAAAGAAAAAGAAATATTCTACAAGCGCCAATTAGATGGAGGCTCTGTTAGAACTTCAGAGTGCGTTGTTTACAATGGTGTGTACTCAGTTGCGTTTGTTTAGGTAAAATGAACTCACAAGCATATCAAAATGTTTTCCCAAGTTATCTTTTACCAAATGCTAAATTTATTGCTGTAGAAAATTGAAAATATCAGCAAAACAATGCATTTATCTATCCGAGTAACGGTGCAAAAAATGGACTCCAAGTAAACAATGTTGAAACTTTGAAATGACCAATTAAGTCTCCAGATCTTAACACAATAGAGAATTTATTAGGTGACTTAGCAAGAAGAGTTAATGCAAAGGAGAGACATTTTACTTTATCAATAGAGCTGAAATCTACCATCGAAGATGAATGGTAAAAAATACATCCCGAACTTTATCAAAAACTAGTTTCATTCATGAAAACAAGATTATTTGAAGTAATTTGAAGGAATGGCTCCCACACAAGCTTATAAATATTTGAATTTTTGTCCTCATATGCTTTTTTCTATGTTGGCCTTAAAGATTTTACTCAGGTTCAAACATTGATCTGTAATATTTTCTGATAATGAAACACTTACAATTAATTTTTTTTTTGTCTTTTTTACTTGTATTTAAGGTTAATAATTATTACTCATATGACTTTTTGATCCTAAGATTAAGGTGTGTCCAATTTCTCAAAAAAGTGCTCTGGGCTTAAAGTTTTTACTCAGACTGTATATATATATATATATATATATATATATATATATATATATATATATATATATATATATGCGTTTTTTTTTTTTTTGCAATATTCAAAAAAAAAAAAAAAAAAAATCAGGAGTAATGTATTTTGACTTCTTCTTGAAGATTTTAGCAGGGTTATTGGTCAGTGGTTGACCACTAGCCAGTAGTTGACCACTCAAGCACTAATATGAACAAAACAAGAATAAATAAGTAGATATTTTCAGTTTGATTGCTGAAAATAATTTTTAGCATCCCATGAAATACTCGGTTATAATTTAACTCAAGTTTTATTTGGAAGTTAGGACGGTACACTTACAAAGATATCTGTAAAATTTCAAAAAAGTCACTTTTCTTACTAGTGAGAATTGTCATTAGATGAAATGTTTAATCGCCATTTCTCGAAGTTAAATTAAATTCTACAGATTCCTTTACTGAGATATGCTGATCACCCATGTGTATTCTAAATTTAAAAAAAACTTGCGTGTAATAACCAGCTATTTAGGCTGGGATTAAGGGGTGGTCAATTACTGGTTGTCTAAAATGCTATCAATGCCAGTAGTCGACCAGAACGATGAAGTAATGAAACTATATAGTTTTAAAGTGTTTTTTTCCATACCAAAGTGATTACAAACATTATTGAGCAAAGCAGAATTTTTATCCAGGAAAAAAAAAAAAAAACATTTTTACCAGTAACTGGGGCCTGGTCTATGAGGCCCGGCACGGAATTGAAATAGTGTAGATTCGCGAGGGTAAGATCACGGGAAACGGGCTAGGCGCTACAACTGACATGTGTGCTACTACTCTGTCAAATATTAATTACATAAAATACTATTAAATGTTATACATACACTCAGTGGTCAGAAAGTTAGAAGCATCCCCCCTCCTAATAATGTGTGAGTTCAACTTTAGCTTTTATAGCGGCCGCTATTCTTCGTGGCATGGATTCTAAAAGTTGCTGATACCGCTGCGGAGGAATGTCGGCCCATTCGGACATTGCCGAGGGTGCAAAACAAGGATTTTTCCCTACATACGAAGTCCTAGCGGCCATCTGCTGAACTAATCGAACCGAAATCTTAGATACGGTATTTGAACATTACGGTTATAGTAATAAAATTTTGAATTGCAGCACCCATCTTTTTGCGCAAATTGATCTGCGTATTGAAAAACCTCGAATGTGGCGTGTGACGAAAATTGTAGGCTTGAAGCATTTGCAAAGATGAGAAATTTGAGTCCTAGTGGTAATGCAAGAGAGGAAAATTTTTGACGTAATTTTTGTAACTCACGGGGTTAGACAGCAGTAGAAGTAAAACCAATCACTAAGCACCACGTGTAAAAATTATTGTAAATTATTGGTTGAGGAAAAATCTTTGAAAATTCAGAGTAAAGAGTTTTTTTCAGTAGGTGCTCTAATTTGCCAACGAGCCAATTTCGCACACACCGATCGTTCTAATGCTATTTGTGTTTTTTCAATACGCTGATCCGTTTGCGTCAAAAAAGTGGATGTTGTCTTTTGGAAATTTTGATATTCGTTCCTTGTAACCTTAACCTTGATCACTGTTTTGTTTAAAATCATCCATAATCTCTGACTATTATGGGGGGACCCACTTACCCCATAGTGAGGGGACCCACTTACTCCTATAGCGAACATTTACGGGATAACTCCTCTTAAGCAGTTATTAATAATATTTTATTCAAAAATTCTTGTTGCAGTATGCACTTTAAATTAAACTATACATGAAGGTTTAATGATTATAAAAAAATAATAAAAATTAGCCGGGAAACACTTCCGGGGAACTCGCATCTTTTTTTTTTTTTCAAAACTTTTCTTTGACTTAGTTCTATATCCTCGAAAAAAAATTCCACGAAACCCAAATATATGCAAGCAAAACAAATCACTGTGATGAACTATGACTTGATCAATGTATAAAAGTGTAAAACCATATGCATATTTCAGTTTTAAGGGGTGACCCAATTACCCCAGAGTGACCCACTTTCCCCAACCAACCCTATATTTTAAATGGCAACAAAACAAGAAAGCTGGTTTTAGGGTGCATGTGTGTTATGTTCCGGGGACATGTATGCTATCATTCAATTCTTCGCTTTTGGCAGTGAGGGTACATAAAGAAGGTCTCTAATAAGCCCCTAAAGCAGTGCAAGAACAAATGAACATCACGCATATTGTAACCCACTCACAAAAACATTTTTCTTGTTTGCCGCCTGATTAAAAATACTGCCCTCGTACTACCGCCTGTTTAACTCAATCCCAAATATTGATGAGTTTGTGGTTATTTTCATACATTCCTCTACGATGTTCGCGCAATACTTTTGGATCTAAATCGTTTCGAAATGGATGAATCATTTGCAGCCCTGTACAATCTACAGAAGTCAACTACAATGAAGATTTTGTAAGTAATTGAATTTTGTTACTTGTACGAGAAAGGTATTAAATAGTAAACGCAAAAACAAAGGTGAAACTGTGCCAACTTGCCTAAAACAAGCCATGTTTTACAGACATGGGATTTCAGAAATTTCTAACAAAATCAAAACTTTTTAAGAATAGCAAATTGATATTTTTGCATCTGTAGAATGATTTAGTGAACATTTTTAACAAATAGGTTGTTATCTATATAAATAAAACAAGGAATATTTGCGTATGTGTGTATGTTCTCTATACAAATCCGCAATTTACGTCGGATCTGAACAAAATTTGGCAGGGAGGTACTTGAGCACCCGAGAAGAAATGTAGTGGGTTTTCGAACGTCAAAAAAGAACCGAACCGTTCGAATTTTTATTTTAGGGCCCGAAAATGACATTAAATGGCTCTTTCTAACCGAAATAATTATCTTATCAGTTCGATTTTGACGCCATTCAAAAGCCCGTTAAAAATACCCATGAAGTTCATTCCCTTTCTTCAAATTTCCAAAAAATAAATAAAAGGTTGTAAAATAACCGGGGAAAAAAATTTAAAAAGCACTTTTAAGCCTAATGGCACTCTATTTTCTTATTGGAAATCTATTGTTTGCGCGATCTCATTTCAAATTAGCATTAAGAAGGTTGCCACTTTTCTTTTCCTCTGCTGTGACTAAATAAAATTTTGTTTTTGTTTTGAGGTAAAAATTTCCTCTTTTGATTATCATTTGGCGATTTTTTTTTAAGGATTTTAGTTGTATTTATTGAGGGTTAGGTTTAATTTATTCGGGAATTTTTGATTTGCCGTTTTCTTTCTTTAAGAATGATTATTTTGACGGGAAATTTGACAGTATTTTTTTTTCTCTCTAATTGAAACCTGATTTTTGAACATGCGTCACTTGACATACTTTTACTTTCGAGGTAGACCGTGCTAAGCCGGGCGACGCAGCTAGTATATCATAAAAGGTAATATTTTAACAAATCAAAATTAACCGAGCATAACGTTATTACTAAATTAGGAGTGATTATGTCTCTTTTACCAAACTCTTTAATGTCTACAATTTAAGTAATAATGCCAGACGAGGCAAAATAGTTTTCGATTAATACTTTCGATATCAATAGAAGCTGAAAAATCTCCAAATTATGGGGAAATTCTTGTACTCCTGTCGTAAAACCTTAATTTTCATCATACATTAAATGAGCGACTGTCGTTTCCAAAAATGCAATTTCTTCCATGCGCCAAAACCTAATGAGATTGGAAGAAATTTTTAAAGCTATCTGGCAAAAATATCTGACGAGAGAAATGCAGAAAAAAAATTTCCAAAAACAAAACCAAAGAAATGTGGAAGAAAAAATCGATAAAGGATAAAGGTAAAACTTCAGAACGCAAAGAGTTGGACAATTTATTGAATTCCATTTATACATACATTCACAACGTATTTCACCTTGTTCCAAGAAATCCCATTTACATATATGACCATGCAAAAAGATTTGTGCTTAAAGCAATATCGACAAGTATGTTTTCAGAAAGGATTCTTTACGGCTTTTGCTTTTCTTTTGATGTTGGATAACATATTTGAGCTACGTAACCAACATTATATTTCTTAAATATTTTTTCTTGTTTCATATTCCGTGCTAATGGAGCATTTGTAAGCGATGTTTCTCAAGACGAATAAATTTTAGAAGTCTTTGTGATTATTCAAAGTGAAGGCTTTTAAGGGTTGTCAGATTTTCTTATGTTCCTGGACAAATAACGTATATTTTGACACATTGATTTGATAAGTGCAATAACTTTGAAAACTAATGAGAATTGTCATGCGTATGTTCAAAACGGTATCAATATTTTTATGAAGTTTTTCATTACTATTTATCTTAACTTTCCATAAATTGGGTTACATGCTAATGCAGAATTTGCAATTGCTGTTGTTGAAAATGCGTAAAATTAGCAATGTCTTTGTGTTAGTATTCTCATAATGAAATCATTTTGACACAAAGCTTTTTCTTAAATTTCCGGTACGTAACACAATTTTCAAATCTGATAAGTCATGAAGGCACATCAGTTTAGTTTAGATCAATGCTCCAACTCGAGTCACCCCCCCCCCCTCACACCTGGGTTTTGGGACACAACAAAGATGTTTAATTATATATATATATATATATATATATATATATATATATATATATATATATATATATATATATATACACATTAATCTTTAGGCGAACCTTGTTTTTGCTCATTTTAAACTAAATATTTGAAAAATTACAGTAATTTGCAGCCATATTGGCCGTGTCAGAACGGGAAAATCTGAAACCCCGTGGAGGGTCCGAATGCGTCCAATATCGGGAGAATGTTCACTTTTTATTGTGTATATTAGTCAAAACACCCTTCAAAATAAACGATCACACTATATACCCTTCTAAATAGTTTCAGAACACAAAAATTTGCCTGCAAAAGAGTGTTCCAAAAGTTCCCATTTTGGGGTCAATCTAATTTACAACAGCAATAATATCACTAGAATTACGGTAGGGGTCATTTTGACCCCAAAAAAACTATTTTGCTAACTGCTCCTCTGTGTTTTCATAAGAAGCTTATCCCTTCCTTGACTTTTCCTAAGTAATCATGCTTTTTAATAATGTAATGCTTTCAAGAATATTGATTTTTTTTAAACCCCAAACCAAAGGGTTATAACCTAAAAATGTGGGAAGGTGTCGTTTTGACCCTTTTGAGAAAAAAAGAAATGCAAATGCATTTACTGACGCGGAAACACAGCAGAACATAAAAAATGCCTCTTAGAATTATAGCATTGCAAGACCTTGAAGTATTTATAATGTTTTTGTACATAAAAGAGAGAATTAGTCACTAGTTTCTGAAATGCAAATGAAACATCGCTGGTTATTTTGAAAATTTTAACACTTTTTTCAAATGCTTCAATATACAACCTTAAAATCTCTGCATCCGATAACTAAACTGCATTTATTCTAAATATGTTCATTTTAAACTAATTTTTAAAAGAATACAGTCAATTCGCGATAACTCAAAGTCCGATAGCTCAAATATTACTATTACTCGTTTTCATCAAGTCCCGACCCCTTTGTCTTTAACTCCATGCTAATTATACTCAATATCTCGAAGTTAACTTTCTTTAACTCGAAGTTTTTTCCAAGATGACTAGAAATTTATTTCGAAACAACAAAAAAAAAGCAAGAAACAAGTGACTATGAGTGAAAAATCAATTCACCTTCACTTGTGATTCCTGCACAATAGACCTCCAAAGCAAGAAGAGCACCTGTTGGGCCAATATGCGATAAAGAAGTTCCACGTATGGAAATGAGTTAGCTTATTTTCTTTTGTTGTACTGTACTGTTTACACTTTGACCTGCTGCTGGTCTACGAATTTGCTTTTAAGTTGTCAAGTTGTCAAGTCAACCGATTGTGCCTTTATTCAAAGGCTGACCTAAGTTAAAATGCGTTCCCTTTCATTATTGAGTTCGATTATTTGCTGATAAGTTCCTAAAAAACGGAGTGAGTTTTCTTTACTATTAAAGGTGTTTAAGCAAGTACTTGTCAATGATATTAAAAGAAAAATAGAAACTTCTAAATTGGTAGAATCCATGAAACCCAATTTTAAAAGAATGAAGATGTGCACCTTTCCTGAAGTAGAATCAGCTATATTCAAGTGGTTCCAACTGTATCGAAATTAAAACCATGCTTTTGATTTTTTCTCTCTCAATATTTTTGATTAAACTGTGCATATTGTGCTTAAAAACTTAAGTTCTGTAATTTTGTTTGTTATATGTACATATTAATTAAAATATTCGATGGTTTTCAATATTAAAATGTCAAAAACCAAAACTAGCGGTAAGTCAAACTTCCGATAAGTCGAAGTTTTTTCGTCGGTCCCTTTAGATTCGAGTTATCGCAAATTGACTGTATATGCAACATTATGTAGGGAACAATGCAGATTTCTTCTCAAGGGTCAAACTGACGCCCGCCATATTTATAGGTATACGTAGATCGTCATAATTCTAGTGATCATGATATGCAAATGATCCTTTCAAATCCTACCGGCCACTGCTTTCTATCTTCCCACGCATAAAATAGTTACATTTTAAAACAGCACGCGATCTTCAAAATAAACTCCCGTGCATATTCAACTTTTTTCATAAGTTTGGTTTTCTATCCACATATCTTAATACTCTTGAGATAATTAAAAATGTGAAAATGACAATAAGTTGAGTTTAAAAGACAATACTGGAAACAAACTAGTTAGTCTAGGAAAAAGTTACATTTTTTGACTAAAGTAAGTTGGATGAGCTACGTTGTATTTTTATGCGAATATACGAATGTTTGATTTAAGTTTCATAAACAATCGTTAAGAGTGAAACTCACAAGAACAATTTGTCCAGTGCCTTATAAACATGTTTCCTTTCTGTAATGATATCACAAATTACCAATTATTTTCCTTCCTTGGAAATATTTTAACATACTTTCCGATATTTTACTTTTTTTCTCATTTGAACTGAGCATTTAAAATTATTATTTTTTTTTCAAACTTCATTGTTGCATTTTTATATTAAAAAAAGTAAAATTGTTTAAGTGGAGAAAACAATTTCAAATTTAAGAACACAAATAACTAAAAAATTGCATGAATGTCCTAATAATTTTAAAAAATTGCATGCATGTCCTAATGATCTGATAATTATTCAGAAGTAGCTCGGTAACTGTTTTTTGTTTGAGAAAAAAATTGCAAATGGCAGCAAGAAATTCGGGGGAAGAATAAAAAGAAGAGGAGGAAGTTTAGAAAAAGTAGCACAGCTGATTTCTCTGAATTTGCATAAAACATTATTGATTGTTAGCAACTTAAAGTAAAATATAAAAATGACAAATTTCAGCGAAAACATATTGGAAAATGATTTACATATGTAATTTAGAAGTAGGATTGTTTTCTTTTTCATGTAAGTGTATAGGGTTTTGTGTGTGTGTGTGTGTGAACTTTCGCTTCATGTTTTCGCTATAAAAACGGGTAACATGTTAAGCGCTTTAAAAACATTTTGACACATCCTCCAAAGGACCTTGTGCAGACAAACTTCGTACTTTGTTTGGGAAAAAAACAGATTTCAGTTGAGCAAAGATTTTTTTTTCACGTTTCTTTCCAAAGTACGCCTAGTTCAATGATTTTGAGATGATTCACTCTTTGTTAATAGTTCTCAGAATTTGAGCACTAAACGAAATTTAGTTTAACATTACGTACTAAAACATGACATAGTTACAGAAAAGCCACATATTACTTTATTTGTATTGAAATAAAGTAGGAATTCGTAGAATAAAGCTACGTTCGTAATTATCATAGGGTTTTTATTATTATTATTATTTTCTACCGAACAACGTGTTTTCCACCAAAATTAAAAACTATATTTTTCTTACGCATGATATTAGAATGATTCAAGAACTTGATTACTCAATTCAGTGTACAAATCGAAAATAAATGAAATAGTCGATTCAACAAACTTTGGTCACGGAAGCTAAGCACGCGAAACTCGAAAGGCGAGAAAGATGAAAGGCTGGAAACAGTCTATTACACTAGGGCTAGAAGACATTCTACCAAATTTTCAACGTAAGTAAGGTTAAGACATTTTACCAAATTTTCAACGTAAATAAGTTTACGTTTAATGCTAATTATATTTTAGCTTATAATAGCCTTTTTGTAGAACTTGAATTTGCTCTACCCATTGTTCTTAGACTGCAATAAGTGATTCAAATATCCAATATATGTACATTTTACAACTTCACAAAACTGGAATTTTCTGAGGAAAATACCGATGTGGGTATTAGCGGTAATCAATATTAGCGGGAAATCAGCGGTATTCTGAGGAAAATACCGCTGATTTCGGTGTAAACTGCAAAAAATAACTATTCATAATTGCTTAGCAAATTTTAATATTTAGTTATATTCATAATTCATATTTATTTAGTTTAACTTATTAAATATGTTTTGTTGTTTTAATTGCGTTGTTTAGAGAGCCAGGGTCGCCGAGATCCAAGTCAGGCCCCTTGTCAGTTTGGTCGCATTGCCCTCCTAAATTCCTAAAACTTGCCAAATTTATAGTAATCCGATTATGAGCCTCAAGGGACGGGTTCCTTAGTTTCCGACTAGGCTGGCATCGCCTCTAGTCGAAGCTGGAAACAGAGCCAAAAACAAATCATTTGGTACCATAACTAAACATTAAACAAGAATTACGTGTCAATAATGTAAAGCATTAGAAAAACGCAAAATACATTTTTATCAATAGAGGGTGCGACTAATCGCATTTTCCCGCATTCATATATATGCAGCATGTTTATACTTCTGCCACTTCTTTATTCACATGCTTCCGCTTACTAAACTATCTGGCTAGGCTCGATGCAAAAGGTAATTTAATGAAAAAAATGTATATTATAAATAATTGATTCTAACTGGTAATTTCAGCATTGCTTTACTTTTTTTTTTTTTTCACTGTACTGAATGTCAAAGAAAATCTTTCGTGTTAGAATAACAAATCATTTTTTTTTAAATCTAAGTTGCTATGTTTTCATTTTCAACTGCGAGAAATTCATGCACGAAAACATATTCCAGGCTTTGTGACAAATCACTTGACGCATTATCTTTCTTACGACCAAATTTTAAAAATCGAGTAAAAGATACATCGAGTAAAAGTCCTCTCTCTCATGCTATTCGGATCTGATCTTTTACTGTACCGTACATTTTTACCTTCATTTTTGTTTATTGTATCATAAGTTGTTTCCTTAATTAATCATCTTTCGCACAGACAGTTGTTCCTTCATTGCATCTTAGTTCATAATGCATTTTTATGCACTTATAGCTCATGCATTTTTTAAGGTTTTTTTTTTTTTTTTTTTTGCAAAAAATTATAAATTATGGCAATGTAAGATGTATTTTTTTCCCGTTTTTCAAAAATATTCTAAAACTTGTTTCCCGACATTAAGCTATAAAAACACCCGAAATGCATTTTAGGTCCGGTATCGCAATCACATATTTCAGTCTAAGAACAATGGTTAGGTAACAAAATTCAGCTTCTGTAGAATGATAAATATTCCAAATGGCATAAATCAAAAACTACTATTAAAACTAAAAACGAAAAAAAAAGCACAAAGTTCAAATTACTTAAGATGAAAAGTGAGCAAAAAATGTTCTAGTCCTCAGTTTAATAGATTGGCCCCTCTAAAGTAAAAACATGTCGAGTTACTTTTGAAAACAATGATGCCTCAGAAATAAGCACAAACTATCATTTCTGACCAGGAAACCCCATAAATAGCTTAATAATTAAAAAGAAAAATGAGTATCAACCGAAAGAGCGCATTGAGACATTAATTTGAAGCAAAAATTATTTGCCCTCGTTTCCCCGTTATCGAGGTATAAGGTAGAATATAATCGAGAATAGTGCCAAATTTAAAGACTCGGCAAGAAAGGGCAGATAATAATGTCCAAAACCCTTTGCTTTCTATTGCTAAAACTATCCACTATCGCATGGTTTCCTGGAGAATAGAGGCCTTTTTCAAATCTAATAAACATGTCGAATCAACTTGCGAATAGAAGTGTCTCAAAAATAAGCACCTGTTATATCATTTTTGAGTTGAGTGGTATCTACAAAATGAGAACGTTCCGAATTATTTTTCAGAAAGAGTATATTTCAAAATTAAGAACTGAAGTTTCAGCGAGGTCCATCTTTGAGCTCTTCTCGCCACCTTCGGTGCTTGAGACTTGGCCACATATCGAGAAACTTAATGGCAAAACTGACAGTTTCTCTCCAACTTTGTTGACCAAACCGAATTAAAAAATTTTAAGAGCGAAATAATGCTAATTTACATTTTTATTTAACAGCTCTATTATTTAAAGGTAAACAAAGATAAAATTGCGTGAAATGAATTAATGATAAAATTTGAAACTTTTTGATACCTCTTTCGACTTTCAACTCCCAGCGGCTGTCTGGAAAAGGAGGCTTGAGAGAGGCAGACAGAGAGGCGCACGAGGATTTTAATAACATAGATTAATAGTATAAAACGTTTAACTAGCACTTCCTAATGACAGCAGACCCCTCTGACGTCCAATCTTGAAATTATTTCTCAAAAACGGTGTTCCAGACCTGTATGTCCAGCGTACTACTTGTATTCAACTTTCTGTCTCACTGTCTAGCTGTCTTTTCAAAGTTGGGGAGTCCATTTTGAATAACCCTGTATTAAAGAAAATGGTTGAGAAATCCGTTCTGCATAAAAACAAATGTTGCAGAAGTGCATAAAGTATTTATATATTGTGGTTCTTATTCATTTTTCTCATCTCGATCTTTCCATTTCAGTTTCGGTCACGTTACTCCAGGGAATGCTGACAAAACGTCGAATTCCTCCGCCTTCGCCTGTACTTCATTTTCACATGAATGAAGTCTGGAAATTTTTTCCTGCATTTTTTAAGGAACAGGAAAGTCCGAATATTTCCCATTTCTCTCTCAGTTTATTTTTAGCCTGACAATTTTTGACAAGTAGAGCAAGCATTTCTTTACGCAGTTACACTCGATGCCCTTCTCATATCATGTGTATTGTTGGAGTATATTTTTTTAGTTTGGTAATAACTGTGTTAAATGCAAATTCAGTTGAACTTGCATGCTGTCAAAGAAAAGATCTTTCACATCAAAAACCGTACCTTAAAACGGATTTTATTCTTTTTCTGTCATAAATCTGCGTAATGTTTAGTGAACATTGCAACAAAACGGACAATACTTGTGATATTTTATTTTGAAGTTTCTTTTCCTATGCTTTAGTAGAGACGATTTCTGACAAATTTGTTAGGTTATGTGTTTTTTAGTTCATGCTACAGGTGCCAATAAGTGTGGGGATTCGTGACGCTGACTACCATTTAAAACGTACGTTGGTTTTAGAGGATTTTTGACATTATTTGGGGGGTCACATTCGTTGGAGGGTTCTCCGCAGCATTTGAGGGGGTGTTCCATCGTCCTGAGAGGAGGGGGAAGCCCTGGTTCATATGGAAAATGTAATTTGCAAAAAGAAATAATAATCAACTTACTTTATGCGACCGAGTAACTAACTGCTCTGAAGATTTTACACAGAAATAATTAACAACTAAAGCATAATAATGGGTGTGTTCAATCAGAATTAGTGGTAAAACCAATCTGCTTCTCAGTGTTTCGATTAGTACGAGCTAGGTGGACAAAAGTCATGTTCAAAATTGCAAACTTTGATATAGGGATAATGTAAACAATAATCCAAAACATGGTACTTAGTTATTTGTTTATGTCTAACACCCTTCCGTCACGCGAGTAATAAGGTTCAAAGGTACGTATTCGTTTGAATTAGAATAAATCGGTTGAGTTTCAGATATCATTTCATCACACAAAATTATAGTGATCCTCATTTTATATGATTTTATTGTGCAAGATGGATATTATTTGTACTAGTAAGTGTTTTTTTTTTCTTGATTTAATTAATCTATCTGATAGTTAAACAATGTTAATAAAATTTTAAAAGATGAACGAAGGATTTTTTGCCCGTTTCAAAACTTTCAAGAGATGGTAATGACTTGTACCCATTTGTACTCGGGCTAAATTTTTCGTATATAGTAGCTGCAGCTTTCCCATTATTAATAAGACGCATTACAGTCAGCACACACGAGTACAACATACTTTTTTTTTACCCAAAGCTTTGGGTGCTTCAATCGTTCTTCAAAGAAGTCCCTACTCGAAAGAAAGTACTTTAGAGAAAAAATATATGTTGTACTTGAGTGTGCTGACTATATTACGCCTTATTAATAATGGGTAAAAGTACAGCTATAATATACAGAAAATTTTGCCCGTGTATAAACGGGTAGTATCAATTCCATCACTTGAAAGGTTTTAAACAAGCAAAAACTCCTTCTTTATCTTAATTTTTTAAAAATATTGTTTAATTATCAGATAGAGTAATTAAATTAGGAAGAAAAAGTACTTATACCAGCAGAAATAATATCCATCTTGAACAATTATATCATGTGAATGTAGGAACCCTTTAATTTTGTGTGATGAAATGATGAATTCGGAACTTGACTTTTGTCCAGCTAGCTTCTATTAATCGAAACACTGTGCGGTGATTTCATGACATTTGATGAGTGATGGTACGGTAAGTCTCCGAAGATTGCACTCAAATACGATCGGATAACCGGCCATAGAGAGCTTCTGAAAAGTAAAGGCCAATTCACATGGCGACCGAACCGTCCGTCCGTTCCGATATTTTTGCTGCCAAACTGGTTTTCGGAATCCGTTGCCATGACAGCACGCCGAATTTCTCGGTTCCCGTCACGTTCTGGCGATGCTGGATTTTGACGGCCGTCCGATTCGGGGAGCGAATGTGATAGCCAATCAAAGGAGAGACGCCGTTTTTACTTTTGCGGGAATATTTCTCTTAATTTTCTTTTGTTTACTGCTAGTTTCGTACAAAATTTGTGGTTATTTTTCAAAAGACAGTTGATGTTTTTCAAAATGAGAATGCCTAGAAGTTATATGAGGGTTATTGCTCAATTATCTTTATTTTGCGTGGAATGCTTAATTAGATATAATTACGTGAAAATTTAGTTTTGCAATTTGTTTTTTCGTTAAGAAATAATTCCACAGCTCATAGTAACTTGCAAAACCAGCTTCTAACGCTAAACATTGGCAGTGGGACCATTAACGAAGCCCATTATTATTATTATTTTTTTAAATTAATCAGTAGAAGTTTTTGAATCTTTGTTTGAATAGTCATTGTTTCGAAATGTGATGAAGCAAATCATATTTTAACCAAGAAAAAAAAATCATACAAGTTAAATCTTTTATGGTTACGCGTTAAAATGTTGTCAGATCCTAATGATATTAAACTGTCTTAAACATTTGCTGGACTTTTCAAACTTTTGAATAAATAGGCTTTGCCACGAACTTATTCATGAATATAATATGTGCTATTTTGTCAGAAATATCCTGACATTTTCAAAAATTGTCACTTTTTTGGATTTCTGGATAAATATAATAATCGAATTCTTTTGTAGCTTTTGTCATTTTAAGAGTATGCTTTAGCTCACTTCCCAGTAAAAATTTAGTTACGCAACATATTTAAGAACCCAACAACAAATTGAAGAAGTCAAAGTTTTTTATCGATCATCCTGAATCGTAAAAAGAGGAAATTTGTACCCAAATTTATCTCAATATAAATATTTTAAGAACACTGTAAATTTAAGAAATAAATAGTAATTCAAGTGAAAATCCATGTTAAAATATATAGAAAACTCCTTTATTTAAAGAACAATGTTTATATATTTAAGGGGTTTTTTTTTGCTATTTTTAACAACATTTTTTTAGTTCTTAAGAGCATTTTTATGGATTTTTTAGGCCATCAAAGTCCGGACCTAATCATATAACGCTCAGTTATTACTAAACGATTGAAATATTAGACCAAAAATTTTTTAAAACGTTTAAAGAGACGAAGAGTGCTCTAGCTTGAACTTATATGAAATATCAACACCTATTGTAGTAGCATCGAATCGAAGTTTCATCTGTTGCATGCCTAGATTAATTTCAAACTAAATAGATTTTTTTATGTATAGTTGTCATTAAATTTTTACTTTTTTGCGAAAACTTCAACCAGCAAGTTTTTTCAAAATATTTGAACATTTAATCTTTTTCTCATATATTCTATTGAAGATCGGGGGGGGGGAGGAGTGGAATGTAGTACAGATGCTTTTTTTTATGTACAATTCTCATTCAATTTTTACTTTTTTGCTAAAACTTCAACCAACATGTTTTTCAGAAAAAAGAAGTATAATAATAATAATAATAATATTTCTCTTTTAAATTCTATTAAATATAAGAGGTTGGGGGAGGTGTGTAGACACGTTTTTGACAGAGATGTTGTAGGCAGAAATTTGATAAATTTTCTGTTACACTACTTGCTTACCCTTATCATTCGGCCATTTTAATTTCTACTGCCTCAAATTCTTTTAAACGTTCAGAGTGATCCTACTAACCGCTTGCTTGACGTTCGTGACAAACAATAATGTATTTTTAAAAGGCTTATTGCAATCACAGCAACATCGCTTATAACTTCTTGTTAATTTTATTTTGATTAGGAGAGCGACAAAAGAACGGCATTAGATCCGCGCTCTTCACCCCTAGCGGGTGAACACCTTCACGTGGCTATCGGACGGAGCTAGTATGAATGTTGCAATATTTTCACACCTATCCGTCACGTCCGATAAATCGGAACGGGCGGACGGATCGGTCGCCATGTGAATCGGCCTTAACTGGCGAGTCCGAATTAACCGGTTGCTGTATTCGAATATGCTCAATGTTGAATACTATTATCAGGACGCTTACCCGTCTATTCAGTTGCACATGAAACCGGTTTCTCGTTGTGTGTCTAGTCAATACTACATCTATGGTGTGTACAAACGTTGAAGCTGCTTGAATCATAAATGAGCGAGAAATTAGGTGCTAAACCTTACATTAGCTTTACTTGGCACAATTACCCTATAATAATTTATTAATTTATTCATTTATTGCTTCATTTTTTATTCAACCATGTCATAAAAATATTTTTAATAATCAAATGCAAAATATTTCATTATAAAACTGTTTTATTTTTTTCACTTCACCAGCTAGAAATGAAAAATATTTTATGAAAGTTGCATCATAAAGTACATTGCGCTTTCCTTATGCACTGTAATTTTAAAAACAAATTTTTATTCTGTTTGTTTTGAAAACTGTAACTATTTCACTTTGCTCCACATTCCCCTACCTTCGACTAAGTCTTCACTTCATTTTATTTCCTGCAACACCAAAAACGACTTTTTTGTATACGGTTCAATTAAGATCTTCCACTAATCTGCAACTGTGCTTCCCTGTGCTTTTTGCAACTGTGATGAAAACAATTACTTAAAGACAAAGCCAAGTTTATAAGTTTATTTCCTTTAATTAGGTATAAAAACTCAGTGAAAATGTTGCTATAAAAATAGTTGTACTAATACAAATTCGAAAAAAAGAATAAAAATAAGAGATTTCTATCACAAAATCTTTTGTTTCAAAAAATAAAATTCTCAGCTTTACTTTTCTCAACGCAATCAAAATTTTTGAATTTCATGAGTTGACTTTGGCCGTTCCTCCTAACGTTGAGTATGTGAGAAAAAAATAACTTGATGTTTTTGCTCATAACGTTTTTTCTACTCGCCGGAATAAAAAATGAATATATTCAGAATCTTAGCAATTTTCAACTTCTTGGTGGAGAAGCTGTGGTCCTATCGGTATTGGTTTTCTAGATAAAAAAAGATTTGACTTTCGTCAGTGGACACTTGGGTTAAATCTATTTGAATTGTGCAAAAAAGATCAACGAAACCAAACTAGAATTATCTTAGTCGCATCACACGTTGTTTATGAAGAATTTTTAATCCAGTTTATCTTACTTCTAAGGAGTATTGAAGGACAAAACTTGTTTCTACATACAAATGTCCATATTTTTTTAATACTTTGAATTTAAATTCAAATAAAAAAAAAATAAGCGTGGAAATAATTGCTATTCTAGAATAGTTCATTTGAGCGTTGAAAAATGTGTGTCCAAATTCGGATAGTTGACTCAAGATATTTAGTAGGGAATTTACACGTACAAATCAAAAATATGTGTTAACAAACAGGGAAACAAAAACATAAAATAAAAAGAATCTTATGCAATGAACGAAACAGAAAATTGCCGTATGCAATGAGGTATTCTTTCATTGAACAAAATATTTTGCGTTAAACATTTGTTAATTAATAATTTCTTCTTATTAATAATTTCTTCCTATTAATAATTTCTTTCTAATTTCTTTCTAATCAGAAGCAAGAGCCTTCTATTCCGACTTCGACTCTTTTACCCCAAAATCAGTCCGACTAATACGCTTTGAATCCAACTCCGACTTCGCAGTCTTGTTTAAATGGGCTCATTTAAAATTGCATTATTTTTTTTTACGAAACAGGGGGAAAAGCATAAAAATGAAAAATATCTATAAAAAATAGTTATTAATAAGTAGAGTGAGGGTAATAGCAGCAAAGAACGGTTTTAACAGTGGTATTTGAAGATTGAAAAATGAAAGCAAAACTATGGTAAATTATTTAATAAATCAAAATATTTGCAATACGACGTAACCTTTTATCATAAATAATCAAAAGACATTAAGTATTTTAAACTTCTTCCTATACTATACTTCTATACTTCTGATAAACAGCAAAAAACAATTGGAAGACGTCCAAGTCTGCGCAGAAGTTGGCTTTAAGCTTGAAATGTTCAAGTCAGCGCAGAAGTTGGCTATAAGTTTCAATTTTAAAAAAGACTTCATAAAAAAACTCATGATACTTATAAGATTGCAATTTGAATGATAACGCAATGCTTAAAACTATGTATGGACATTTCTAGTATACTTTGGAAAAGATACTAAATATGCAGGGAAATAGTGTTTTACTTTCAAATCAAGACTTTTAATACATTAATATTTAATTTGCGATTTACCAATGCATCGTAACGTAATTTTTTTTTAAGTGTATTACTTTAATGGTTTGGTTTATAATCCGTAGAATAATTTATACGTCAACCAGAAGATTACGGTGTTTATTTTTTCCAAGTCATAGAGTGATAAAGCAAGTGGTTCATTTTTTCTCTTAAGTAATTTGTCCACATTTTAAAGAACAATGAAGTTTTTTCTTTAAGCACTGAAGAAAAAAAAATTATTTCTTTCAAGAAAAAGGTCTTGTTTTAGGTAAAAAAATACACTTTTTATAATTCTAGTAGAGGTTTAAGTAGGAAACATTGTTATCTCCTTTTTTTCAAATCAAAACTTAATAAATTTCCAATTTATGGAGCTGTATATTGCGACTATTTTAAGCTTGCATTTATTTCTCAAGAACTAAATCTGACCTTTACGTTCCATAGTGGATCTAAATGTAATGCATACAAATAACTCAACTGCTTCGGTAAATATATCTGAATATAATCATAGATTTCAGTGTCATTTTACATAAAATGTCGTAACACATGCAAGAAACGAGCTGATGTGTGCATCACATGACTTCCTTTTACTCCAATTTAATGTCGTTTCCCCATTATTGGCAGTTTTAATGTGATTCAATTGTTTTACCCTCTAAATATCACCAACAGTGGCCAAATTGAAACCAAATTTAAAATTAAAAAATCGCCAAATTTGTCGCCAATTTGGCGACAAAATTTGGCGACCAAAGAACTGGCGATATATCGCCAAGTGTCCGACAAATTATAACGCCACTTGAGTTTACATCGAAATTAACAATGATTTCCCCCCAAAAAGGGGCAAAAGACCCTTTTAGGAACATCTGAATGCAATCAAAAGAGAAAGTGCACAACTAAGCCGCACTAGAGTCTACGTACCAAAGTTCAACTTTCTAGGACATACGGTTTTTTAATTATGCGAGATACATACACACATACGTACGTCACGGGAAAATTCGTGGTAATTAACTCGGGGGTCATCAAAATGGATATTTTCGGGTCTCTGTAGGTTCCTAGGCATATATCCACGTGTGGCCGGGTCGAAAAAAAACTCAACATTCATTCGGGAGGTGAGAAAAATGGAAATTAAGGCCGATTTTTGAGTGAAATTTTTTTCGCGAATACAATACTTCCTTTTTTGTAAAAGGAAGTAAAAAGATACATTAGAGGATAAAATTGAATAGTTAAAATTATACACGCCAATATACAAATTGCTAATTGATACGCTCTATGATAAATAAAATTGCATTTAACTTTATTTTTAGTAAAGCATTATTACTTATACCACCGCCTTATAGTTAATGCTTATTTAGGCAGAGTCGAACCCTTTTTGAACGTTTTTCTAGTAGCATGTAACATATATTTAGAAAGACATTGCCGGCATTCAATATGTTATAAGAAATAGTATAGGAAGAGAGACGCAAGTCCACTTCGGTAACAAGACTTGTTTCAGTTGAATACAATTATTTCATGTTAAAATTTAAGCGAAAACTTTTCAAAATATCTCGATATAATTTCCTTCCGTTTAAAAATAGAAAACTTTATGATTCTGAGTCTAAAATAAGACACAGATAGCAAATGGATCTTTTTTGAAAGACATCGGATTGAAGAACAGAAATCAACATAAATATAAACGATGTTTTTTATATTATTCTTTCCTAGCATTATCAATTACAAGAAAGGTTCTTTTAAAGGAAGGTATAGGGAATTAAAATTTCGCAACCATAAAAAAATTCATTTTGAGATCCTGTAAGAAAATTTAAAATATTGTTTCTTTTAAAGTGGATAAGTGTAGTTTATAGACGCAAAATTCATTAAAGTGTTCCTTGTAAATAACAAATAAATGTAGATATACCGCAAGATAATTCCATATTTTTTTTTAAATTTCTGAAAAAATCCAATTAACTTCAGATGTAGAATCAATATTTATCAGTCTAAATCAAGTTCCGTTTCTTTAACACTTACTTAAGCATATTTTCAGTCTGCATCAAGTAAAAACAATAAATTGAACGCTAAAAATAATCAAAAACATTTTAATTACTTTTAATATTTCTGAAAATAAAAGCGAAAGGAAATTCCATTTTCAAGACTTATTTAATAATGCTCCTCTATATGCACTTAAAAAAACTATTTGTCCTGACAAGAGTAATGATTAAAAAACTTATTATCTTTTGACATTAATTATTGAGAGGACAAATTTAATTACTTCGTATTATTTACAATAATAAACGTGGAAAAAATATTTCTGCATATTAAAATAAGTAGAGCAGAAAATGAAAATTATTGCAACATTTCTTCAAGAGCATTTTGTAATGGCTTTTTTTCGTACTTCAACGTATTAAGTGCTTTTATTTGTTTTTAATCTTGAGATTTTATTTCGAAAAATTGACTATGCAATTGAGAAAAATACGCAAAGAGCTTTACACATTATTATATGATTAGATTTAATTTTGAAGTTGATAATCTAAGAGCACAAATTGAAGTGCAAAAAAAAAAAAAAAAAAAAAAAATGCGCATTTTTCTTAAACAATATAAAATTATAAAGGTTGATACATTAATGGAGTTACAACGCTTTTATGAACATTAGGAAGCTTTTTTCACAGGTTAAAATGTTCTGTGACTGCACTAGTTTTATAAAAATATTTTACTTTATATCACATTTTTGACATGATTCAGAGTTACATTAAAGAACAGGAAAGTGTTGAACCAGGTTATTACTCTATTTTACATGGTTTATAATAATTTTAATTGCTGGTTACTTCAAAATGCTTCAAACGTTGTTTATCAAATTTATACGAGTAGATACATTGACTAAAAATATCAGTGGGAGGAGAGTAAACTTTAAAAATTATGAATCTATAGCAGGGTTACCAACCTGTGAGTTTTTGACCCCCAAGGGGGTCGCGAAACATTTCTTAGGGGGTTTCTTAGGGGCTAATATTATCTCTAAATAAAAAAATATATCATTGCATAGTTTAAAAAATAAAATACACAGGGAAAAAAACATCATTTTGGAGTAGCATCAATACTTGAGCGCAGTGGCGAATCCAGAAGAGGAACTGTAGGGCTGCAGCACTCCCCCACCCCCATACTAGAGTAGCTAATTGCCAACCTCTAAAATTATCTTAAATTTTGGTTTATATACTTCAATATCTAAAAATTTCCGCGAAAGAGTACCGAATTTTCTCCCTCTAACATCATTTAAAATCGTCTGAAATTTTGATTTTGGAATTTTAATTCCGAACAGTTTCTTCATCCCAACCCTTATGCTGTAAAATGTCCTGTAATTGCGAACCCCATCCCGTCCCCTAACTTCATCCAAAATAGTAAAGAAATGGGTTTTTAGGATTTTGATTTTGAAAACAATTCCTGGGGAGTGCCTACTATATCCCTTCACATCATTAAATATCTTATAAATTTTCGCTTTTAGTCCTTAAATTTAAAAAAAAATCCGGATGAGTGTCTGCCACCATTTCTTTTTGCTATCAAAGATAACCTACTATTCTGTTTTATGGACTTAAATTTCAAAAAATTTCCGCGGAGTGACCCCAATTCTTTCTCCCTCTACGTCATTAAAACTCTTTTAAATTTTCGTTTTTGGAACTTCAACTCCGAAAAAACACAGAACGAGAGGCTCCAAATTCAAACCTTCTTCCTAATTTTTGCAAAGATGGCCTGCGATTGCATTTTTAGGACCTCAAATTCAGGCCCGGATCTTTAAATTTTGGACTCCCTTGCAAAAACTATGTAGGGCCCCTAACCCCAGAAGCCAGCAGTGTATATTTGTAACGGTAATAAGTCTTAGTGCTAGTTTTTTTTTTTTTTTTCAATTTCTTGGGTCGTTGGGCGTTTTAAGAACGTGAAAGGAATGCGGGGTCTGCGGGTGCGCAAATCCGGGTCTGCTGAAATTTAAAAAAGCAGCGCTAGTTGCCTCACACCCAAGGAGTCGTCACTGCTTGTAGGATCGTCGAACTGTGCATATGTTGCTAGTTATGTTAGTTTCTGTTGTCCTTGTTTGTATTCTTTGTCGAAAATTGAAATTGATGAAATCACGGAGCAAACGAATCAATCAGCGTTTCAAAGGTCGTTTGCGTTGGGTGAGACCAAATTTGAATCAAGGTGATGGATGGATCCTTCACAATGAAAATACACCTGCACATTCAGCATTGATTGTTCATCAGTTTCTGGAAACATATTCAATCACCATCCTTGATCATCCACTTATTCGTCTCGATCTCGCCCCCTGCGACTTTTTCCTATTCCCAAAATGCAAAATTGTGATGAGGGGAGAGGACTGGAAAGATTTGGACAAATAAAGTAAGAAATGACGAGAAAACTAAAAAGTCTAACAACCGAGGACTTCCAAGAGTGCTTCAAACAGTGGAAAAGAAGATGGCATAGCAAGCGAATGGAGAATATTTTGAAGGGGACAAAATCGATGTGGACTAAATTTTGCAAAATAAAGTTTTTATGGCCTCAGTTCGCGTATTTATTGAACAGATCTCGTATGATTAGCAACTATTTTTACAACAGAGCAACCCGGAGTCAATTACGTGTGAGTGGGTGCAAAACAAGCTCCCTAACCCCAGTTACATCTTCTAATTAGGCATGATTAACTTGTTATATGAAGCCTGTTTGCGATTTTGTATGGAATTTCGGAATATTTTTTGAGATTGTAATCTGTCATCCTATTTCTTGACTTAAGACCAAGCACGTATACCCGGGAAGGAAATGAGATTAATTATCCCCTCCCCCCCCCCCGCCCCTGAGAGTCAAGTATTATGGAAAATCATTTCAACGACATAAACTTCACAATTTTCCCCAATTAGAAAAATCTTCGGGGAGTTAGATAAAACCACAAATAAATTGCTCCTTCTCAGCAAAATCCTGTATCCGGGCCAGTTGAGAACCGCAAACTTCTGAACAAGTTTCAGTGACGATTTTAAGGTGTCCATTAACGGTTCTTGAGGCAGAGAAATTTTTGACATTTAATGCTTGATTCATCTTTTCCCATATTTCTGGATTTCAAAAAGTCAGACAGGTCATCGTCAGATAAATAAACTATCACTGATGATTCTGAAGCATCTCATTTTTACTATGATATGGTATGGATCAAGTAAAAATTTGGAAGAACTGAACATCAAAATTTGATTTTTGTTGCAATCTTTAAAATCCTTCGCAAGACAAGTTTTCAAGTCTGTGTGTGTGTGTTTTTCTGCCATACAGCATGACACAAGGAATATTTTCTGTTTGACTGAAGTATTTATTGTGTCATATGTAGTAAGTATCCATAACACTCTTGACGTGATCCCGACGGCGTCTTGGTAATCTTAGCAATTAAATTTTTAGTCCTGTCTTTACAAAAGTTTTGTTTTATAACTAACCGCATGGGAGTATACATGCTCCTTATATATTCAATTCAGCTAACGTTTCTATATCTTCTGAAGGCAACTCAGTTCCTATTGATAAAGGAATTAATAGCGGCTGATAGGGCCGTTGTAGCCCGATCGGTAGAGTGTCGGATTCGGGGCCGGAGGATCCTAAGTTCGAACCTCGATGGTCGAAGATCCACCGTCGTCATTAAAGGGGACTGGGCGACGTTAAATATGCTCGTGGTCTCAATGTCCTCCAAGTGAAACGATACCTCTGGGGGTGCTAGCACCAGGTAGCTATAAGCTCCTGAACTAGTTCTAAATTCTCATTAACTGTTCGATCCGGTGATGGTGCTGCCATCTATCGGTATAAAAAATAATGGAGGCAAGGCACTTAGTATGCAGTCCTCGACATAAATACAGTTGTAGTCAGTTGTGACTCGGAATAGCGGCTGTTTTGCCATCTGTGGAGAGATAGTTTTCCAGGATCTCTTTGTATCAAGCATTTGAAACATTTGCGTTTAAATTTCTTACATTTTGATACATCTGTACCTCAGAGCCAGAAGGACGGAAGTCACATTACAGTAATTTTACAGGAGAGAAGAAAACGTTTTTCTGGCGCATACAAAAGATCAAAAGATCGGACGCATGCTCTTTTAACCCGGGTAAAAAAAAAATTGAAAATGTCTTTTTTTTTTCTAATTACGTTCATATCGATGTTACGTTCACACGGTTAGATGCGGAATAGACTTCCACATATAATGCACTAATACACGGAAAATAGCAATTTTTGAACTTACGTCAGTCTATATATATATATATATATATAAAGGTACAGATATTTATGCCCCTTTTGCAAACTAACCCTTTTCTCTATCTCTTTAATTGCTTCACTTTGCTGATCGCTACAAGTAACTTTACTGGTAATGAAGCTTCTTATTGATCTAAACTTTTTGTATTTTAAGAAACTTCACAATGCGCATCACTTACAATAGCGCTTTAGAACTCATCAAAACTGGCAAAAATATACTTTGAAATGTCTAATCCTTCTATTTTAAGTTCCCATCAATATCCCTTTATTGCGAACACATAACATTTTGTGCCGTATTTTAACTCGGAATCGTCATGTAAGCTTTAATTATACCTACGTTCCAGTAAAATCATGAATAATACAGAGTTCACAATGGTTGGACATCATTAAAAGGCTCTATGATGAATAGCTCAATGCTGCACCCTAAGCATGAACTAATTAAATAACAGAGAACAGCTATTAATTCTCCCTTAATGGCCATTCTTCTCATAATTTTCACAGATTATACGTACAATTGCCATAAATACTTTATTTTCCAAAGCCATGTTATTTTTAACTGCTGTTAATGATTTACAAAACACTTTCAGATATGGAAATATTTATTTAAAAAATTGTTTCGCAATGGTGCTTTTATTTGCTTATTACACACTACAACATGTTTACTTTAATAATAAGTCAGTTGATGTTATTTTGAATTTCGTTTTAAGACTTTCAAAAAGATGCGTCCGCCTTTATAATCATTTCCATTAATACGCTTATTTGCGTTAAGTTAGCATGAATATCGTATTTGAGTCTTACTACAGGATTACGTTGAATGCTTTGTTGCCTTGGGACACGATTTCAACTGCAGGTTTTAAACAAGCAAAATGGGTCACCGTTGCAGTCTTTTATTACTTGAGCGGAGAATAATTCATGCATTTAAGAAACATGAAAAATCTATTCGAGTTCAAAAAAATTTTCAAATAGATTACACAATGTTGCAACCTAATTTTTGCTACTTGGAAGTGCTTACGACAAGAAAAAATCATCTAGGAGTCCATCAAAACTAAAACCCCGACATCGAAAAACTGTCGTCAAACAGAAAATTATATCTATGAGATTATCCACTTATGCCGCACACTATAACCCTCTGATATCTAAATCAGCAATCAATAATATGATAAAGAAGTCCGACAATTTGACTTGAAGAGGATGTCAGCTCCAAAATTCACTAAAAAGCAATTTGCTCAAGAAGTGATGTCCTGCCTAGAGCAGTGGCATGGAATAATATTCAATAATGAAAAGGAATTGAACTTCGTTGGTCTAGATAGCTGGCAGTTTTGCTGGTATGATCTACGGAACAATAAAGATGTTCTTTTTAAAGACAAGCTGGTATGGTTCCGTTATAGTATGGGCTGGATTTGGATAGAAAAGGAATGCTGATAGGGTAAGTGCACCAGTAGTCGACCAGTCTCCAGTAGTCGGCCATAAGGACATAAAACTTCTTATAAATAGTATATGTAACAAAATCGGACATGACGCATTCCCACATTTATTTGCCTATCCCCTATTATCATCCACCAACAGTTAAGTTGTGGGTACTTTTTCTTAAGTAGTAATGAGTCCATTTTATTTTAAATGATATACCCGTTATCCTAGTTGGCGACTCTGCTTATTTTTTAGTTAAGTAAAAATATCTTCTTTAAATGATAAGTACCCTTCTTTTTTTCATTCTACTGTAAATTTGTTTTTGCTTTAATGGAGGAAGTAACATAATGTTTCAATTAAAAAACAATTTCCTTCTTAGGCTCAATTGTTTTTAAAGGGGGGGGGACGACCACTGGGCACAGATTTCTTTGGCATTTCCAATAATCGACCATGGAAAACCCGACCACTAATTCCATGCTGTTTGGTTGACATATCCAGTAGTTAGACACGTTCTTAATGTGGATTTTCCAATGTTCATCAAATAGTAATTAAAATAAAGTATTGAAATACAACAACAATTTAGCGCTGTTTGTAAAAATTCCCTTTTTTAACGTTATTTCTTACGAAGAAAATTTTTGAATTTTGTGCCATAATTTTTTTTTACAAAAAGAGTCATTTTGTCATTTTTTTGCTTCTAATGTTGATTTTAATTTAGAACTCCGGAAAACAGTTTTTTTTTTTTTTAATTCAATCCGTCGTTGTGTTCTGAACATAAGTTCTAATAGTAAATTTGTCACTACCAAATGGTAATTTATCTTTATTCTTATCAAATCATCTTACATTGATGAAATTGATAAAACGAATGATTTGATTTCAATTGGTATTCATTCAGTAATTAATAAACATTCCAATTGTAAGGAATTAAGATATAATACTTCAATAGTTACGTTATCTCAAATTATTTCAATGAGTGTTGAACCTGTTGTTATTCATTCTATTTTTCATTTTGCTAACTATTAGCTTCATCAAAAGTTTAAGAAGGGTGTATTCTACACTCCTGTTTGTGAAAATTGCAACACCACGAAAGACTTAAGCGAGTAAGCTGCAACTTGCAGGAAATGTAAGGTAGGGCATGATATGCAAATGATTAGAATTGCAGATCGGTAGCGCATGCGTATGCTGAGCAGCGCCCTCTGAACGGCGGATCGAACCGAATATAAATAGACGGCTGTAGCGAGGCGTGTATGATTATCGGTGGTTATATGCAATAGTAAACGTAAACTGAATCTTTACTATGCCTTTTCGACGAAAGAAAGCGAAATTTGAACAAATTTCGGAGTTTGAACGGGGCAGAATCGTCGGCCTTCGTGAAGCTGGATTGTCTTATCGTAGCCGCTCGGTGTGCAGCGTAACAGCAGCACAATCATGCGTATTTGGAAGCAGTGGACGGACGAGGGTCGGACAGCTCGGAAATCCGGGATTAGACCCCGAAATGTGACGTCAGCTCGCGATGACAGACACCTGGTGCATATGGCGCTGACGGACCGCACAGCTTCTTCTAGACTATTGGCAGCACAGCGGTCAACAGCTACAGGTGTTTCATTGTGTGCTTCATGAATTCGGAGACGTCTGCTGCAGCCTAGGCTGCGCGCAAGGATTTCTTTACACGGGATTCCTCTGACGCAAAACCATCGCCACCTGCGGCTACAATGGGTCAATGTGCATTGGAGCTGGGGTGCTGATTGGCAGCAGGTCGTCTTTTCTGACAAATCCCACTTCAATTAGTGGCACCATGATGTACGAATTCGTGTCATGCGCTATGCCGGTGAACGGCACATTCCGGAATGCATTATCGAACGCCATAGTGACGAACACCCGGAGTTATGGTCTGGGGTGCCATAGCATGTCATGGACGATCACAATTGCAACGAATTGTGGGCAATTTAAACAGTACCCGATACATAAACGAAGTTTTACAGCCCCAATATATTCCTTCCTGCAAGGATTGCCAGGGACTGTATTCCAGCAGGATAATGCCCGTCCACACCAGGGACGGTCACCAGGACTGTCAAATCCTACCTTGATTCGCAGCAGGTACAGCTTCTTCCTTGGCCTGCATATTCCCCGGATATGTCACCGATTGAACATGTGTGGGATTTCGTTGGGCGGCGTATCGCTCGTGATCCTCGTCCTGCTGCTTCGACAGACGAACTTTGGTAACGCGTACAAACAATATGGAATACTCTTCCGCAAGCATATATTCAAACTTTGTTTCATTTCATGCCGAGTCGTGTAGCAGCTCTTATAGCGGCGCGTGGTGGCCACATAAAATACAAATTTCTATCTTTTTTTATTGTTTGTTTGGTTTGGAAATGTAATCATTTATTTGTACCATTACCACTCAACTGTGTATGAAATTTCATTCAGCTATGGTGCTTCCTTCATTGTGTTGCAATTTTCACAAACAGAAGTGTATTTAGGCTAATTGTTCCAAATGTGGGTAGATTAAACTAGGGAGGTTTGACCCATAGGGAGACTTGACCCATGAGGATTTTTTCCATTAAAAGGATATTTAGGAAACATTTTAGTCATATTATTGGTTGACCAGTCACACAACAGTATTTTGCAGGGATAATCCATTTCAGAATTGTCAGTGGTTTTCAAGAAATTCAGTGCTAAATGATACTGCACCTAAAAAGTAAATTTCGAAGATTTTGGAATTTTTTTGATTTTATCCTCCAGTTTTGAGGGAAATAAATTTTAAAAGTATACATGTTATAGTCACTTTTCTAGCTATCTATTGATATACAGTAGTTTTATCTAACTGTAATCTAAGTTGCTAAAAATTTAAGGTAAACAAAATAAAGCTAACTGGGGAGCTTTGACCCCAAGCTAACTAGGGAGACTTGATCCAAAGACTAATTTGATTTTTTTGTTTAATTTGATGTTTTTTCAATGAATTTTTATTTTTGAATACATAACATATTGTGATTTAGGCCTAATGGTTTGATTTTATTGATATAAGTTGCTAAAAATTTAAGATAAATAAGAGAAAACTACTTCAGAAGCTTTGACCCAAGCTAACTCTGGAGACTTGACCCAAAGAAAAATTTGATGTTTTTTCAATGCATTTTTGTCTATGAAGAGCTAAAATATTGCGATTTAGACCTTAATGATTTGCTTTTATTTATAAGCAATAATTTTAATACTGTGAATATGAAGGGGAATTTTTTTTAACTTAAAGAATAACTAAAATAGTATTTTGGTGTAATAAATTGCTTTTATTTGACAAATAACTAAAATATACTAATGATCTTTAAGTGCAATGATTTGTTTCTTAATAAAAAATAACTGAAATATTGTTTAGGTCTTAACTGATAAAGTTTTGAATTAGACTTCTGCTTTTCTGCTGATGTGCAATAAGATTAATTTTTAAAAAATCTGTAACACTTCACCTAAAGAGTGAAAATTTGTTCATTCATCTCAAGTATCACTTATTAATGCAAAAAACACCATCAAACCTGCGTTTTTGATTTAAATATCTGTGAGTCTTCTTACATTCATGCGGGGGTCATGTCTCCCTAGGTGTTGGGTCAAGTCTCCCTACCTCTAGTGACACGACCTATTTGCAGATGTGATGAATATAATTTTTTGTACTATTTCTACTTACAATTATGCTGTTATTTTTAGCCAAAATAATGCGCAAAATGACGAACTATTTAA
Source organism: Uloborus diversus (assembly GCF_026930045.1). Classification (NCBI taxonomy): domain Eukaryota; kingdom Metazoa; phylum Arthropoda; class Arachnida; order Araneae; family Uloboridae; genus Uloborus; species Uloborus diversus. The sequence goes on from NC_072740.1 coordinate 14,929,946, forward strand.
GTATATTTTTATTTGTTCTAACTATTCTACAAAAAAAAATGGAACTTATAACTACTTCTTATAACTACTTCCAACGAAATATTCAATTCCTTGGGATTCCTTCACAAGAAAATCAAAATTTACTTCTTGTTTAAAATTATACTAATTTGTTTTCTCAAAATTACATGGTTTCAAAGTTGCATTACGTAACTACAAAATTTTAATTTATTCATTAATTACTAATTTCATTCTTTTTTTAACGCTCTAAGCTTATCTTCATGACATCCCCCATTACTCAGTTTGAATTTACCTTCATACATTTCATTTGGCCATCCGGGCGAGAGGGCAATTGACTCCTTGGATTTTCAAAACGTAATGTAATTATCCACCTTTGCTTATACTAAGGTGCTTTTTTCCTATAAACTGCACTGAATTCATACCCTTTGCCACCCCCCCCCCCTCCGGATAACTTTAAAAATAAGGACATGTCTGCATAATTTATCTTACTCCTGTTCGTTCACAACCTAGTCACTTCTTTTTTTTATGATAAATTTTGATTTATATGTGACCTTAGTTGCGAATATTTTAAGTGCTTTTTGAACAGATTTTGAGGTGGAAGTATTTCCAAAACTACAATTTTAATTTCATGTTCCGTTTGTTGAATTTTCGTTCTAATGATCACGGACCAGTCAAGTGTGAATCATATCGATCATTAATTCGCTCTTTATGGGTCATAAATTATATCAACTCTTTTACTCAGTCTTTAAAAAAAACAGTTAATGCGGAAACCTTTTTGCGCCATGGGGGGGGGGGCGGATTCCAAATTTTTGTGTTTTAGAACTTTTCAGAATTCATTCCCCCCCCCCCCCCCAAAAAAAAAAAAAAAACGCTTTAAGCCGGGTCCCCTTTTCAAATTTCTCTCTCTTTATATTTCTACTTTCGCAGTATATGATATTTTAGTAAGAGATGTAGAATATAATAATGGAAAATATATTACATGTGATGCAACTTTAAACTAGATGAAGTTTGAAAAATATAAAGATCAACGTTACGAAGACATCACGAATGCGGATTTCTTTCGTAATTACTCGAGTAATTAACTTTGTAAGCACAATGCTGTGCTGTCAGTTTCGCATTAAATTTTGTTTAAATTTAGTCGCTCATACCCCATAAGACTAATGAAAATGAAGCGGCTTACTACTAGGATTATACATGACCGAGCATTGGATTTATATTGCCGACTACCATTTTTTCATATTAACAATAGCTTGGTTTTCAAACTAAAAATGTTTTCTGTTTCTGAAACAAGTTAGGGAATCATTATTAGAAAGGTCTTTAAAGTCTAAAGTTTTACAATGTTTATGTTGTATTAATTGCTGAAATTTATAGGCTAACAAAAATCAACGTTCAATCACTTAAATGGCCGACTACTAGTGCTTTTACCCTATAGTATTTTTTGATAATCGCTTGATTGCTCAAGGCTGCAAAGGATCTTTTGGTTGCATTCGCACGTTCCAAAGGGGGTCTTTTTCACCTTCTTTGGGGGAAATTATTGTTAATTTCAATGCAAACTCAAGTGATGTTATAATTTTACAAACACTTTGTGATCGCCAAGTTTTTGGTCGCCAACTTGGTGACAAATTTGGCGGGGTTTTATATACAGTTGGCTCTCTGTTTAACGACGCTCTATTTAACGACTTTCTCTATTTAACGACGACCTTTCACGATCCCGAATACTCCTCTGTAGTTTTAGAAGCATTCTATTTAAGGACGAATTCTACTTACGGACGATTTTTTGTGGTCCCTTAAAGGTCGTTAAATAGAGAGTCAACTGTATAACTGTATATATATATATGGTTTCATATTGGCCGCTATTGGCGATAGTTAGAAAGTTAACTATTAAATCACATTAAAATGTCCGACATGGGGAAAATAAATCTGTATAAAAGGTTTTTTTGCTTCAGTTTGCAACGAACTTGGGTTAAAAATATCTGAAGTGTTTATTTGCTTACTCTAAGGCACTATTATCATTAAGTTGGCGTAAAAGGAAGTAACGTGATGCACACATCAGCTCGTTTAAGGGAAATGTTTCGAAAAACAGACAAAATGTGAACTGTTTTTTGTTTAAGCAAAAAACTGTAAAATTTGCCGTAATTTTGAATTTTTATTAAACATTTAGGAAGCATCGAAAAATATTAATAATAATGAACATAAAAAAAGTACTGCCTCCTTGAGAATAAATATTTCTGATACTGAGATTTACTATATTAAAATAAACGTTTTCCTTTCTGATATTAATGCAGCAACTCTACTGTAGTTCAGAGTTCTGCAATGAGTGTATACTATATATTGATGGAAATTGGATCAGAATTTTAAACGAGGAAAACAAGTCATTTAAAAACTTTTTTCTAGCCCGTTAGCCCGTGGTAGTAGCTATCCTAGGACCTACTCATTATTAGCGTGATGCCCTGATCAACTGAGCTGATGGACCTCCCCTTCAGAATGCTAAATATTAAAGCAATGCGTAATAAAAGAAAATAAATTGAAACTGGTGCCTTTAGGGTTTTTTTTAAAAATATTTTTTAAAGGTTATGTTGCGATTTATCATGTCAAAATAAATGCTTTTTTTCCGGTATAATTTCAACGACATGACTGTGGTTCAGAACCTTGCTGTTATACCATATATTCATGAACGTTCAGATCACAGTTTTGAGGAGGAAAATAAGTCCTTCAAAATCGAAATTTTCTGACGCATGTGAGATCGAACCTGGGATCCTCACGTTATTCGCAAAACATTCTAACCAACTATGCCAACAAGGCCTCCGTCGCGGGAAGCTTTATATTAAAACAATGTTTAATAAAAAAAACAAAATAAAGGTGTCCCTCGTATAACACGGTTAATTCTTATCTTGTTATATCGATACTGTGTCATAACGAGACAATTTACTTTAGAGTCATTATTTTTGTTTTTAAAATTAATTATGTATGTACATGACATAAACCAGGGCAGTGCCGTGTTGTATCGAAACCGTGTTTCGTGCTGTATTGAAACCGTGTTATACGAAACTTTGAAACAATGTAAATCAATGAATTGTGCCGTGTTCTATCGAAGTCAATTCTTAAGGTGTCAAATTTTATGATGGCTGAAACTTCGTTCCAGTAAAACATACAAAACATGCTATTTACATTATTAAAACACAAAACGTTTTTGCTTCTTGGGTGTATTTTGTTCACGGTACGAGTTCTGGAGCCGGCCGCCTTGTTTAGCAGTCATAGAAGTCTGACAGTGGATGGGGAGGTCCTGGGTTCGAACCCCGGCTCAGGCATGGATGTACTTTCTCTCTCCTTTTTGTCCCTTCTCTGTGTGAATGTGCTGTTATGCTGTGAATGTTACCTACCCTATAAACAGGTCCTTAATGCACAATGGAAGTCGGCCTTCACACCAAATCATGGTACAGTTGGAAAACTTAATCACCGCAAACCAAACAGCAAGCCTAGCTGATTCAAAACAACAAAGAGGAGTTCTGGAGAGTTAAAATGAGGCAAAACGTATTCCTATATTTACTTAAAAGGTAAATCAACACGAAAATATGTCATGTGTAAATTTTAACTAAATATAAATTATTTCTATGTAGTTTTTGTGTTATTGTGGCTGACATCATTATGCAGAATGACTACAGGTGCACTTACCCTATATTACATATTTTCGTGTTGATTTACCTTTTAAGTAAATATAGGAATACGTTTTGCCTCATTTTAATTATGCAAGCATATGCAGTTTACATTTTCTTAGCAATTCAAACAGTGTTTTAGAACATGTATAACAATTTTTCTACAAGTGATTAACTGTACTGCTAAAACAATCATACTGCTTATTTAAGAAGTTTCATTTTGCAGACTTAAATAATCTTCAGATGAAAGAGATCATAAAAGTTATTCAAAAGGATCTTAGAAATATGCAAACTCAAATCTTCTTGGAAAAGTATTAAAAATAAGCTCACACTACTAAATATGCATGAAATTAGCTTTTACGTTGCAAACATCGAGATGTTTGCTTTACAAAGCATTGATATTTATCAAAGTTTTTTAAACTTTAGGTCTTCAAACAATGAAATTAGACACTTTAGAAGATCGTAGTTAACATGACAGTAAAGTAATCTTCATGTAAACTAAGTATTAGTTGGTGAAGCTTTAACATATTCAAAAACCATCACAGGGGTTTAAAACTATTTTTAATCACGGTAGTTTCCATTCTTTTATAAAGACTTATGAGGATACAACTCTGAAAATCACTACTTGCAATTTTCTGAAACCCATTAAAACGGTTATAATGCAATGGAAATACGTTTGGTCGGGCAACGAAAGGCATAAAACTTCTAATAAGTAGAAATCTTTTATACTAAACACCCTATGAATAAAAGCAATTTTTACATCTATGTGTATATACACTGTAAAAAAAATCCGGAAACGTTTCTGAGTATATCGTGCAGCTGCGGTTCATGAAATTTTCAAAAACGTTTCTGAGTATTTCGGAATTCTCTTTCTATAATGTCCAGAAACGTGTCTGAGTATTTCGGAATCCTCTTTCAATGTTTCTGAGTATTTTGGAATTTTCTTTCTGTAATTTTCAGAAACGTTTCTGAGTATTTCGGAATCCTCTTTCCGTAATTTCCAGAAATGTTTCTGAGTATTCTGTGCAGCTGTGGTTCATGAAAGTTTCGAAAACGTTTCCAAGTATTTCGGAACTCTCCAAACAATTTTCAAAAACGTTTCCGAGAATTTCAGAATCCTTTTTCCGTGATTTTTTCTAAAATATAATTTTTTACTATAGTATTGCATACCATATCAGTTTCAGTTCTTTCATATCTAACAGCAATGAAACAAACAATTTTAGAATCATTCGTGGATTTTTTTTTCTTTTTCTGAATTTCTGATGACAAATAGCATGGTTAACAGCATAACATATGCACAGTTATAAATTTTTGAAAATTTATGAAATAATATAGTAGTTTCATTCCTATTCACAAAATCGTCAGGGGAGGGGGGGTACTTTCTCAAAAGTGGGATTGTTTGTTAAACAATCTTAAACTTCAGTTTTTCTCACAATATTTTCAAGACAAAATTATCAACATATTGTATTTTTAATGCAGAACTTAAAAACATATCTTGTATCAAACTTGATAGCTTTTACTTTCGGATAAAATTTGACAGAACTTACCTTCCCTTCGCGTCAAGTCTATTTCTCTGACGAAAAAAGTGTACCGAAAAGTGCCAACAGAGAAATTGGTGAATTTAAATATGACACCAAGTCCTCCTGTTGGAACCATTCGGGGTGATTCTTCTGTTCTTGCCCTTTTCCAGTTCATCACAAATATAAATACTTTATCAAAATAGGTTACTGATTTTATTTTTACAATGTGCGTAAAATGCATTACATATTTTATTTATTAAAACATTGAATTCTATTGCATGATTACTCCATTTCATATATACGAGATCCACCCCCACACCATAAGAGTGATGGTGAACCCATAAAATGCTATAAAGCGCCCCCCCCCCCCTAAAAAAAGCAATCCCTGAAAATGTCTATGGCAGTCTGCGTGGTGAACGCCCCTCGTCTTCTCCCCATATGTACATTGTATATTTAATTAATAACATAGTATTTAAAAAAGGATCACTTTTAAAACAATGACATGAAATAATTTTTCTTTTTATTTCGGCTTGTAAATGCAGCTGTTCCATTTTTGCCTCTGGCTCATTCCTCCTGACTGTCCTATATTAAACTAGTATATCCACGAAGGAAATGTTATTTACCGAACAACTAATGTCAAGGAATTTTTTATTGTCAACCACATTTAACAAAATGAATAAGCACATGAATTAATTGCATAACTATGTAGCTTACTAATAGATAACTGGGCCATTTTCTAATGGTATAAATATTTTTAAATAAATGAATAAATTATAATAAAAAAAGATAAATAATACTGGCACATTTTTTTGTGAAGCATATTACAATACTAGAAAACATTTGCATTACCATATTTTTAATGAATTAAACAGTTGATTTTTTTTTTTTTTTGAACCAATGTATGTATATCCAAGTATTTCGAAATAACTTTTCTGTGATTGCTTTTCAAATATAAATCTTATTTCCTTTGCGTAATTAATCAGTTTCAATTGGTTACAACAAATAGTACACTGCGCTCACAGGTATGTAGGACAACTTTAAATTAATTCGATAAACCCAAAAACAGTTACAATTGGAGCCTCATCAAATGCAAATCAACAAAAATATAAATGTATATAACAACATGTTTTAAAATATTCATTAATACTTACAAGTGAACATGAGCGAAAGAAAATCTAAGTACCTCCATTACAACTGGATAAGTAATCCAAAGGGTTTCGTTTCATTAAGTATAAAAACGGGTGTTGAAACTATTCACGCGTGAACACACAATATAAATGTAATCATGGTTGCACCAGAAATTGCAAAGAAGCAAATCGTTATTAACTAACTTAATAGCTGCGTACATCTTCTAAAAAATCAAGAGTAGCCCAAAATGCAAAGGCGTAAAATTAGTTTCGACACAATTTACTACTCTCTAGACATGAAATAACAAGCAATCCAATTCCTAACAGTTGCTGACTGCAGCAACCATAGAAAAGGAAAAAATTAAGCTCTCGTTATTTTCGACTCACTGGCGCCGAAGGATAAAATACGTTTCGAAGCATTGCACCTCACTTCCGCTTCTAGATGTCTTGAAATAACAAAAAGCTTTCTGAATAATGAGGAGTTCGCTATTGGATGAAGGATTCTTACTATTTCGGAGACGTTTCCGATATATCTAGAAACGTTTCCGAAATTTGTTACAGTGTATATATGTTACTGTAAATGGGATAAATTGGTGATAGTATATAATTACTGGTGATTGTGCACAATCACCAATGAACTTAGTAAAATTGATCAACTATTCAATATTTATCACATTTACCGGTTTTGCAGCCACTTGATATTGCGATTGAAAAGGGACAACTCATTTTGAAAGTGCGTATTTTTATTTTACGTCAAGTCCATTACCTAAGTTTTTATGCAAAAATTAAAAATTTAGTGTTTTCTTTTGCAGTAGCATAATTCATTTTTTTTCTTAATGTAGTTAATTAGCATGTCGGCTTTTGAAGAAATTTTGCTGTTACCGTCATATTCGTTACCAGTTAATTTAGTTACGAACTTACTGGTAACGGATTTACAGCTTTCCAAATTAAGTCGTTTTATTTATTTTTTACTTCCTTTTACAAAAAAGGAAGTATTGTATTCGCAAAAAAAATTTCACTCAAAAATCGTCCTTAATTTTCATTTTACTCACCCCCGAATGAAAAAAAAATTTTTTTTTCGACTCGACCACACGTGGATATGTGCCGAAGAACGTATAGACACACGAAATATCCATAATGATGATTCCTGAGTTAATTACATCGAATTTTCTCCTGACGTCTGTATATACGTATGTATGTGCGGATGTATGTCGCATAACTCAAGAGCGGTAAGTCCTAAAAGTTGAAATTTGGTACGTAGACTCCTAGTGGAGTCTAGTTGTGCACCTCCTCTTATGGTTGCATTCGGGTGTTTCTAAAGGGGTCTTTTGTCCCTTTGGGGGGGGGGGAATCATTGTTAATTTTGATGTAAACTAAAGTGGTGTTATAATTTGGAGGACACTTGGCGATACATCGCCAGTCTTTTGGTCACCAAGTTTCATCGCCAACTTGGCGACAAATTTGGCGTTTTTTTTTTTTTAATCTGTTTCAATTTGGCCACTGTTGGTGATATTTAGAAAGTAAACTATTGAATCACATTAAAATCACCAGTAATGGGGAAATGACATTAAAGTGGAGCAAAAGGAAGTCATGTGACGCACACATCAGCTCGGTTTTTTTTTTTTTTTTTTTTTTTTTTTTTCGTATCCAAACAATCACTAAGCATCAAACGATTATGCTCCTAACTAAAGAAACACAAAATCAAAGAATGAAACTCAGTTTCATTTTTTTTTTTCTTATTTGTATCCAAAATCAATTGAATTTGTTAACCGACTTGAGAAATTGACACAAAGTTTTGAGAAAAACAGTTCACTAAAAGTATATCAGACGCAAAAGTGCACAGTTGATTATACTTTCACACACATCTATCATATACATGCCACATGAGCAGCTATTTTACCTTTAATGTGAAATATAGTGAAATTTAGGGGGGGGGGGGAATTGCGACTTTGAACTGTATGAATTTGTTGAAAATGATCCAGCTAAGAAAGAATTAACATATCAAAGGAAATGATTCAAGGTCTACCAATATTTTAAAACTTCAATTCGGTTTCAATTTCTAAATGAAATTTAAATCTTCACACCAAGTATGAGTTTAGTAAAAGTAGATTTTTGATTGCAATTTGCTCCATAGTTTATTTCAGTGCAATAAATTAATGGACGATTGATTCTTTTTCATTGACACTGACTGTTCACGGAAAATGTAAAAAATACATAAGAACATTTCCCATTTTTCTTGAATTTTACCATCATTTCATTAAAATTCTAAATGCAATCTTGCAGAAAGAGACTTGAATTGCGTATGTATCAGTTTTGACAGCAAAGCATATATGGAATGGAAGCTTTTGCGATATTTGAAGAAGTAAAAAAAAAATATTCTTTTGCACAATAACCATAAGTCATTCTATTAAAAGCAATAGAATAACATCTTACAAATCTAAAACTTGAATCATAAATGCAAAAAGTATAAAAATTTATATGGAAAACACAATCATACAATTTCGAAATATACAGACTGAAAATATCGGTTGCACAGTTACAATCCAAATCAGTATTGCCATTGAGTCGTTTCATATGTTTTGAATCAACTATGTTGATCCTTATACTTCACCATAAATTGTGTTATTCGATCTTTTGTTTCAGTTCAACAAGCCATTTAATCGCCAAGATAACTCCCAACCTTTTTTTTTTTTTTTTTGTGTGTGTGTGTAATTCAAAAAAAAAAATCAGATTATATGGAGAAAACTTATTACTTAATGAAACAGATAAAAATTTGTTACGGCAAATTGTAACACGAAGAGCTTGTTACGCAAATCATTCAGGTATTACAAGTTAATCTCTAAATCTATTGCATGTAATATTAGCATCTAATGTTGATGTTTAAACCTTTTCAGCTTACGAACCTACTTTTAAGCTAGGAGTAAAAATATTGCCGCAAACAGTTTGAAAAAAGAATTCCAAAAATAATGGATGCATTATTTGTTTCTTCTGTATGAAATTGAAAAACATTATGAACACTAAAAAAGTACCTTCATTTATTTAAGACAAAATGTTATAATAAATCCCTCAAGAATTTCAAATCCTTTCGCACGTAAAGCTAACTAAAGTGCTGGGATTATTATTTTTTTTTTAATTTGTTGCATTTTAAAAATAAAATAATTTTCGTTTTGTTTCATAAATACTGAACACAAAATAAATATTTAAAAGCAACTAAATACTCTTTAAAAATATGGAATTGTTACGCGTTGTTTATTTATTTCCTTTGAATTAAATATTACTGAAAGAATGTATTTCGGAAGCCTATAACAATGTTATAAATCCAATGCTGAATGTAGGTTTATTTTGGTTTGAGTAAATTTCACTTTTTCTATTTTGAAGTAGAACTGTTTATGGAAACATACGCAATCTAAAAATCGGTTTCTGTAAGAATTACTTAAACAGTAAAACTTTTTAAAGGAAGAACTAAACTTCTATACAAGAGAAAATTAAATTTACAATTTTTTTCGTGTATATAACGAAAAGCACTTTAAATAATTTTCGCACACAGGGAAGGCAAGAAGAAAAGGGCAACATCAAATATTGAGCTATCTTCGTAAAAGCAAACATTTGAACATAAGTTACCGAAATATATTAATGATCTCTGCCTAATGTCTTACTTTGTATAAACAATTCAGTACTTTCCTTGAGAAAAAATGCCACTTATGTTGTGTATTCGGCAACTTGGCAGATTTTTACTTCACATAATGTTATCCGCCGATTATATATTTATTTTATGCATTTATTCTAGTTCCCTTGTTACTCTTACATTTATTTCTATTATATTTGATTTACATTATTTTTCGGTTAGTTTCGGTTGAAGTAAAACTCAGTTTCATGCTTTCTAGTGATTAATATTAAGTCTTGAACACAGAACAATGAAGTTAACTGCATACCTAGTTGTGCTTAAAAAGTAAAATGAAAAACCCAAAGTGAAATAGCAAAAATTGCAGATTACTGCAGACACATGTTTCGACGTTACAAGGAACGCTCTTTTCAATCATCCATTAGCCCATTTCTTTTGCATTAAAAATGGGGAACTAATGTCATATACCCCAAACTTGGCGAATTTTTCCTGTTGGCGCCAAGAAAGCGTCGCCAAGAAGACGATGTATGACGACATATGTCATACATCGCTCTCAGCAATGCTTTTTTAGCGCCAACAGGAAAAACTTAGATAAAAAAACATGATCAAAGCTCTTCAGAACACAATATATATAAAAGCAACATAAAACCACAACAAAAAACATCGCGAATATTTGCTTCAAAATTACCAGAAACTAGAAAGCCTTTGTACACAAAGAAAAATTACTAGTAGGTATTTAAAATGCTTAAATTAACAAATTTTTATCACAGCTCACCAAAGAAATATGTACCAATAGAAATAAAAGCAATTTTCCAACATGCATTTCCTCGAACACAAACAATTATCATACTCTACTAAAAAAAAGAGCAAAGCGATTCAATATGCGATGTTTAAAGCAGAAAACATCCCCAAAATATAACTATTTCAGCCAAAAAAAAACGCTTAATTATTCAAATTTTGATGTATGAAAAGTAAAAATGTCTCGACAGAACATCTCAAACATAAATAATACAAAAATACCATTAATTTATTTGCTATCCAAAAATGCTTTCAAAATACCTACTAAAAATATCTATTATATTTGACATCAAATAACACCTTCATATTTTTATAAAATCGTAGAGTCACCTTATTTTCAGAAATTCGGTACCTAAAGGAGGCACGTTTACAGAATATGCTTGAATAGTTCTTGGCATCGATAAGAATTAACTTTTAGAATAAAATAACTGTACCGTTTTTATAAAATAAATTTACATACAGTTAATATAAAGTTAAAAACTACAAGAAACCCTCCAGATTTTGTAAAAACAAAGAATTTCGGAAGTGAGAGTTTTTGTTTTTTAAATTCTAAAATAAAAACTTACGTTTTTGTGGTATAAATCCTCACACTCAGTCTGAAACACAACATATGAAACAATGCGCCTTACCGAGACACACCCTAAGTCGGGTTTTACTCTTAATTAACGGTCAATTTTAAAGAAACTAGCATTTTATAATATTTATTCATCAAAACACAACTACTGAATCTAAACCAACACAAAATAACTTTCCCATAAGGTGTATTGCACGAAAAACAAACATCTATCCAACGTGAACCGCAAACAAGTAAACAAGTTTGAAAATATCTAAGATTGCCTTCAGGTTGCCAAACACAGGTTAGTTTAGCCAAGGATATCGACACCGAGCTTAAAAAGTTATCGCCTCATTGGCGAGAAAAATATTTCAATTTTGTGTAAACAATCGGATGTCGCTAAATGGGGGGGGGGGGGGGTATATCACACCTGTACCAAAAAGGGCGTTCATTGTAACGCCGGAACAAACGTCTGCAGTAATCTGCAATTTGTGCTATTTGCTGTTGATATTTCGTATTTCACAGAACAATGCTTTGTCAAATTAGAAAAATCAAACAAATGCTATTTTTAGGGCCATTTTCTGTAAATTGTGTAATTCTTTTAAATAAACCAGATCCATTTCTTTAGCTCTGCGGAATGAAACGTCATGAAATGAATGTTTAAAATGTTTTGTGAAGTAATATTTACATTTTCTTAATGCAGCCTGCAGCTGCAAAATTAGGTAAAGCTTGACTACAGAGAGATAGCGGGTGACCTTGAAGCGGAAACATCATTTGTATTATTTGTAATAGGTTGGAAGTTATTATTTTGAAAAAAACAGGGTAAGGCGCGGGAATTTCCTTTTTTTTTTTTTTTTTTTTTTTTGAATTTGGCACGCAAAAAGTGTGGAGCATCACAGAGTGGTGGAGAGAGGCTCAACGGAAAGATTTAAGTGGGAAGTATTGTTATATCATGTTTTCCGTTGCCATCATGCTTTGGTCGAGACAACATCAAGCTTTTACAGTGGAGGCGCATTTATCTAACAGCCGCTGGATCGGAATTGGGAGTTAAACTGGCCCGCACGCTCGCCTGATTTAGCCCCCTGTGACTATTTCCTGTGGGGTTATCGGAAGTCGCTGGTTTATAACGATCGTCCACGAACCCTGGAGAACCTGAAGAACCGCATCTGAGCAGAAACTGCCAATAAACCGGTCGACATGCTCCAAAGAGTTGACCAAAACTTCCGAGTTTGACTGAATTAGTGTATTGACAATGGAGGACAGCACTTACAAGATATTGTTTTCAGTGTAAAGCATAATCTCCCATTATGTGTGACAGGAAAAAATAATAATGAAGAATTTTTAGGTATGTGAAATATTTTATTTTCAAAACAGGAAGTTCCCGCGTCCCACCCTGCAGAAAGGAACAGCAAGAGTGGGCGTCTGACTACTCGGCGCTTTCTGGCTGATTAAATCTCTTACAAATGATACAAATGATGTTTCAGCTTCAAAGTCATATATCTTCAACTCCAAATTTAATGAAATGTGTTGTGTGTGTGTTTTCCCCCAGTTTTTTTTTTTTTTTTTTTTCATAGCAATAATTAGGGAGATAACGACCTCAGACAGTCAGTCTCAAAATGTTTTGAATAAAACAGGAAACGTTATTGTGACTTATATCTTTTTGTGGTTAGATAAGTAAATTTTCCTAACTTTTTTGCGGGGAGGGGGGGGGGGGGGGGGTAGGTGCCTACTGTTGCAGCCATACTTTTCAATTATTCAAGCACTTTTGCTTGTATATTACGCTAACTTTTCGTGTGTCCTATACATCCATTCAACAGTTTTGACGAAGAATATGTCTTACACGGTGGAACCGAAACGTCTGTTATTTCGTGAGTGTCGAAAAAAAAAACTATGCGTAAAAATTGTTTCTCACTGTTGTAGTTTGATATCTCCAAGTTATCATTTGCCAGTAAGAAAATGCTCGGCTTCATATTTCACAATCGTCTCTAGCAACAAGATCTAATATAATGTCCTTCTATGGCCGTATTAATTACCTGATTTTGCTCCTAGAGATAAGGCTGGGGTGGCACCTTCAGCGACTCGTAATACAGTAGAACCCCAAAAACTCGACCTTAAGTGAACCGAAAAGTGGTCGATTTTGGGAAAATGTCGAGTAATCCTTTTTCTGAAATCGTCCTGGTAATCAAGTGCCGAGTTTTCGAGACTCTACTGTACCACTTACCCAATCTAGATATTAGTCTCTTAAGTTAATGGTTAATCAGTCCCTTAAGTTAATGGTATTATTGGCTTGGATAGCTTTCCAGTGCACTAAAACTTGCTGATATTGATATCCCCTTTGCTGCATCCAGCCTAGAAAACAGTTTTTGTTCTAAATTTGTAATTATGCATTAACTTAAAATACAGTACATACATGCAGTACATAAGGTTTTTTTTTTTTTTTTTTACGACAGAGTAGCTACGGAAAGAAAACTGATAAATCTCAAAAATGCAACAAATCAGAACTAAACTACAGTTTAAAAATATCTTTTTGATCTAGGATCAAGGCTTATTTCTAGGACCTAAATCTTTTACGCTACTGTTATAATTAATTTAAATTTCATATACAACCTAAAAGCGAACTTAAATGAATAATTTCGTAAGATCATTTAAATTCATGTATTCGACGCTACTTTTGCTTCATATTTTCGAACTGCAACTTTACTACGATACATTTTCCTCTAAAATCAATCATTTTAGACATCTACAGTTTCTTTACAACTATTCGAGTTTGATCGCTTTAAAATCCAAGCAACATCAAAATGACCCATTCGGAAAGATAAACATTTCTTGATTCAAATAATATTTTCACTTGATTTATTTTTCAAGAGATTCAAAATATTCTGCCACTGAAATGTAAGAAAACATAAATAACGTTTGATGACAGCGGTTCTAGACTGCTTTTACATTCAATAAGAAAAACCGCTTAGAAGAAGCAAGCATAAAAAAATTAAGTGCACATTTTTTGAAGCACTATATTTTTCTTTTTCTAAACTAAAATTTTTGTTCCTTCTTTCAACTAAATCATAAATATGACTCAAGTTCAGCATTTGTTTTTTTTTTCTCATTTTTACTGCTCTTTAAATAAATGTTTAAACCCAGTATGAGTTTTAAAATTGCTATAGTATATTGTTGCCTTTAATTTGACCATAAAATTAAATGGATATAGATAAATCTACTCAATATTTTGCAATAAAACTGATCTTTGAAGTACACAGCAATTGTAC